>NC_053045.1:59853462-60156493 GCF_003473485.1 Medicago truncatula | reverse complement strand
CCCAACGTGTTCTTTTTATTGTTGATTGACATTGACTAGTGTTAAATATTTTTCTTTGTCAAAAAAGAAAAGTGTATTTTCAAATAAAATGCTTCTACTCAGCCATGAGCCATCCTAAATATATGAAAATATTACATTATGGTACTGTAATATACGGAAATGTTCGGCGCAGGTTTCCTCATGTACCTGGAATTTATTCAGAGGAACAAGTGAAGGCATGGAGAAATGTTGTGGATGCTGTCCATGCCAAAGGCAGCATTATCTTTTGTCAACTATGGCATGTTGGCCGTGCATCTCATTCTGGTAACGTTTAACTAAATGCTTCACAATTTCATCCTTAATGAACTGCATTGAAAACTCAAGGATTTACTGGTTATGTTTTCTATGTTTGTTACATTTACTACTTACTTGTGCACTTCACTATTTTTTGCACTTGTTTTCCACTCACTGATTTAATTGTGAAGCAGTGTATCAGCCTGGTGGTGCTGCGCCCATTTCATCAACAGCCAAACCCCTTTTGGAGAAGTGGAGAATTCTCAGGCCAGATGGTTCCTACGGCGCATACCCGGAGCCTCGAGCACTTACCACTTCTGAGATACCAGAAATAGTCCATCATTATCGCCAATCAGCTATTAATGCAATTCGAGCAGGTTTTATATTTGTTTACATCTCTTCAAGGAATTTATTTGTTTACCTTACTATTTTGTGTTTGTGAATTATCGAGTAATGAAGTTTAACCCATACCCTTGCAGATGCAGCCTGGGTATGGGCTAATTTCATGTTCAAGTTTTTTAAAGACAAAGCATGCATGATAATGAAATGAGATGTACATACAGGTTTTGATGGAGTCGAAATTCACGGGGCACACGGGTATCTGATTGATCAATTCTTGAAAGATGGGATCAATGATCGAACAGATGAGTATGGTGGATCGCTTGAAAATCGATGCAGGTTCTTAATTCAGGTGGTTCGGGCTGTTGTTTCTGGTATTGGAGCTGAAAGAGTTGGTGTCAGAATTTCACCAGCAATTGATCACAATGATGCTATTGATTCTGATCCACTTGGATTAGGCTTAGCAGTGATTGAGAGACTAAACAATCTCCAAAAAGAGCTTGGTAGAAAACTTACGTATCTTCATGTTACTCAACCTCGATATACAGCTTATGGAAAAACTGAGTACGACAAGGAAGAAGAAGAGGCTCATTTGATGAGGAACCTAAGAAAAGCTTATGAGGGAACATTCATGTGCAGTGGTGGATTCAATAGGAAGTTAGGAATGGAAGCTGTAGTTCAAGGTGATGCTGATTTGGTATCATTTGGTCGTCTTTTCATCTCTAATCCAGATTTGGTTTTAAGGTTTAAGCTTAATGCTCCTCTGAACAAGTATAACAGGAAGACATTTTACACACAGGATCCTGTTATTGGCTACACTGATTATCCTTTCCTCACCAAAGGAAATCAGACTCAAGAGCTAAATGCACGCCTTTGATTGTTGTTTTTCCTTATTTTAATTTTTTTTTACCATTTTGGTTTTGTTGTACGAACAATTGGAGTCTCCAAATCTTAAGAGAATGCTTTGATTATGAATGTAATCTTATATATCGGTGGATACAAAATTGTATAATTATATTTACGATAGATGAGATTACACTTATACAAATTAAGTATGATTGTTATTTGAACTTCATATATATTGAAGTATACTGACTGCAGGCTACAGCCCTCTTGTAATTTTGGAATTGCTTTGCCAATTTTCATAATTCAGTGTCTATCAAGACTCGAGCAAGTATTTTTGTGAAGCATCTTTTTCATTTGTTCTAGGTGGGGGAACTAATAATAGCCAATGAGTTATCATTATATCATGAGTATATAATGCTATTCAATACTAGTTTCTCAGTAAAATTTCGACAGCTGTGATCAAATTAGTTTGCAGATTCTAGTCCTTTCTGGCATAACACATGCATATTACTGGCAGTCCCTTTCGGATAGACATAGAATTGGGTGACATTGGCCAATCACAATGTCACAATGCTTGTGAAAGAGAGAGAAACACAAACATTGTGACATCGTGATTGGCCAATATCACCCAACTCTATGTCACCCAAGTGTTACTCGTCCCTTTCTTTATTAGTTTGCTATTGTTAGGGGAAATTCAGAACATGGTTTGAAGAGCATATTCCTATACCTTTATAAGAGGTACCTTCAACCACACATTCCTTGTCATATAAAGCAACCACACATTACCTCGTCATAAAATAATTGGGCAACTATCATTTCTTTTTCTCGGGTGGGAATTAGTCTGACAGCCAATTAGAAATGTATTACGTATCTAGCCGACATTAAGCAAGGTTAAACTTAATTATTAAAGCAGAAAAAATACATTTCAACCACAATAATTAAGGGGGTAAAAGATGTATTTTATAGCAAGGACAGTATCTGAAAATTAATGATTACAAGGGATGATTTATTGTAAGAAACCTGCTTAAAAGAATTACAGATGCATAATTTATCAAAAGAAAAGAATTACATATACAAAGAAACTGCATATAACTCTTTTCAAATGTTATACCGTGCAATAAGAATACAACTTATTCAGTTCCACCCCCTCTTTTTAATATTAAAACAAGTATTGAATAAAATAATCAAGGAAGAAAAAAAGACTTCCTTATTCAAAAAGTGTGGTTAGAATGACGTTTGTTTAATAAGGTATGATGTTTAGTATCTATTGCGTGTATTGACAGTAGTATACTTTGGCCAGCCCAAACTTGATCCCTAAAACTGCATCTGTGTAGTTTAGTTTCTTATCAAATCATGGCCACTTGCAATCTTATCCCAACATCCAAGCAATATATGGC
Source organism: Medicago truncatula (assembly GCF_003473485.1). NCBI lineage: Eukaryota > Viridiplantae > Streptophyta > Magnoliopsida > Fabales > Fabaceae > Medicago > Medicago truncatula. The sequence continues at coordinate 60,153,638 of NC_053045.1, read as the reverse complement.
AATGGTACATTACCAGATAATCCAGCTTTTGGATAATCATATTGCAATCTCTTGAAGAAAGAATTACGGAAAAAAATATCATCTCCACAGCCACAAGCCCACAATGCCATATGATTGCAGCTTTTACAAGACAATCCTAAGAACGAGAGCTGTGAATCAAGACTGAGTTTATCTACTCCTTTTTGTTTCACAAATACATCCTGGCAGAGGATTTGCATAAAAGCTTTCTTCTAGCTTTGGAAATTCTCCCGACTCTCTTAGATATGGAGCACCGTCACGGTCTCTATGAAGTTTTTTCACCTTGGAGCTGAACTTTTTCCAAGAAATGTTTCCTTCATCCAACTGATCAACAAGTTTAACGAAATTCATCCTGCATCAACACCATTGAAATCAGTTTATACTAGGAATGAACAAGAAACAGTTGCACAATGAAACTATATTGCATGTGTCGCCGCAAAAACATCATGGTAGAAGTAATATAGAAGAAAGAGATTATGAATTTATTACTTGTCTGGATTGATGGTCTTCTTGAAGTTTTCAAAGCGCCTATGACCTTGTACAGCCTTCGCCATATTTCCATCATAAGTGTAAAGAAATACGTCACTCTGAAGGGCAACAACATAGTCAATACCAGCCAACATGTTTTGATGATTCTTGAAAGGATTCAACTCATCTTCAGAAGACAGAGAGGAATGAGAGAAAATGTTGGGGAAATCATCCTTGAGATATTTCATACTTCCTCTTCCATATGCTTCTCCAGCTACGAGGTAAATCCTGGTGTGTGATGGAAAACCAAGTGCTCTAAGTAGTAAGGAAGTTTCCCTCGGAGTTAACGGACAGCCACCAAGCAATCTCCTTTCAGTCCCATTAATCTCTTTTTCCTTCCAGTGTCCAACTTCATATCGCATCTGTCTCAGTTCTTCATCTTCTTCTGCAGTCAAACTGTGACTGCAACCAGTAAATGCAAGCATATCCTTCTCGTATCTGTAACAAAGAAGAGATAGAGTAAGGTGATTAGCAATGGAAAGTTTACTTGTCATCTTACATTGATCTCATTATAAATCCATGTGGATTCAATTGTATTATTACAATATTGTGATCGTAACTTGCCTTAAATGAAGGGCAAGATAAGGATTTCCATTCTGCTGCATTCTAGATACCAGTTTGTTTCCAAATTCTTCAACTGGAGCTGAATATCGCAATGCTCTGTAGTTTACACGGCATCTTAGTTTCTGTATGGATTTTGGAATGCCATTGTTAGCGAGCCGTGAATCGGTATGAGTGAAATAGATCACTTTGTGCTGATTTAGGAGGGGAAGAACCTCGGTCTTGTAATAAGGAACCTGTCAATAAACACTATATAAATTCATTGACCGTAATTTGAAACATAGTTAAAAGGATGTAATTATGTGATGTGGAAATATGTTTGGCATTGGCATAGAGACTAAATAAAGTTTTATGGCACATATAAGGCCATTATTATATGATAAATATACTTTCATTTCCTTAACAACTTAACCGGCTACCTGAAGACGAGATGGATGGCCGATCTCGACAAGAATGTGGCAAATCAATTAAACAAATTTTGAGTACACAGGTTACGGTTACCTTAGACCAAGATATTGGAGTTTTTGAGAACGGATGAATTTCAGCATAGGTAGGTGGTAATGTCTCTACTATATGGACGTCATCCTTCAGTGTATCAATAAAATGCTTCCAGTCAAACAAATCCTTAAAGCCACTGCAAATATATTGAAACAAAAGTTATACACTACAACAAAATGTTGAATAAGGGAATATTCAAGCTGAAAACCCATCACTTGATAGCAAACGGGAAAATAAATTAGAGACTAAGAAAACTAGTTATAGCTTTCTGGAATATGCACTCTTCCCTTTAAAAGTTGTGATGATTGTCTAAAGAAAAGGCTTTGAAATTGATGGCATACTTATCAAATAATGTTGTCGAAAAAGCTAAATTTCTACGACATTTCTTGCACATTAAATAGTCATTAGTTATGTGCTATGCCATGCTTTGAACAAGTCTATTGCTAAAAAACTTATATCAACTAATATGGATAATCAGCATTGACTGAAACTGAATAAAGTTTTAGTCTTGCAGAAAACCCTTGCTACGAGATCCAATCATCCAAATCTAAAGTAGGAGGTAAGAAAGTTGTAATCGAACCTCTGATCGGCCCAGTACGAGGTATGATCAAGAGAAGGAAGAACTAGTGTTGCCTTCATAATCTTAGCAACAGCAACCATATCACATATCTGCAATCAAAATATATTTAGACATTAGATTATGCTTTACGCCTGCCTTCTTGTAATATAACATCAGAAATCAACACAGCATACCCCAAATCTCATCTGATTTAGGCCCCCATTAGCATTTACAAGAATATAACCGTTGGTCTTTGCATCTAGCACTGTCAAAAAACATATTGAAAGTGAGTGGAGGCAAACCTTGGAATACTCAACTGCATAATAGGAAAAGGAGTAAACTTCATACTAAATTTTTCGTACTTTTATGATTTCTAGAGAGATCTATACATTGGGTGAAATTTTCACTGTTGGGCTTAGACCAGACTTCTGATTCCTGAATAAGAAGAAAACTTCGATTAATGAAAAGACAGATATTTCTGTTACCTATATTGAAAACCAAACAAATTAAGTCCACAAACTTGAGATATAGATTAGAGTTCTCACTTTAGCAGTGTGGCTGCCACCTACTCCTGTTTCTACCGTCTTTAGAGTTCGTTCCACGTCTCCTTCTTGACTCCTATATGCATAACCAAGGGATCTTTGGTCCACTAGATTTAGATTATCAATTCCATTGGAGTCAGATAGTTCCTGATAAAAAGTAAAATAATTTACTTGGTAGGTTAACAGAAGCAAACAACACCCTGCCTTCAATCCCCAAACAAAAGAAAGTAATGCAAGGAAACAAATTGCAAATAGTTGTCAAATCAGATAACGATCTATCTGATTCTTAATCAATTCCAGCTCCCTACCATTTGGAATTTTCACTATTTGGTGTAATATGATTATCTTCAGTAAACAACAGTACATAAAAATACGAAAACACTTGGTTGAGTTGTCCACCATATAAAAGTTGGTAAGGTGTGTGTTTGTTTCAGCGGCTTCCCAAAAGTGGACGCACGTTTTGTTAGAAGCTGCAGTTCGTAGCTTCTTCAATTCCACGGTGAAATGGATCCAAACTTGTGGTGGTGGCAAGTGAAATATTCAAACAAACATTAAGACGTGTAAAAAGATTGTCAATTTCGATAATGATCTATCAAATTCTTGATCCATCCCAGCTCCCTGCTACTATATGTAAGTAAACAGCAGCACAAAAAAAAAAAAAAATGAAAACAAATACAGTTCCCTAAGTTCTCCGCCCCATTACAGCTAAGAATATAGCTATGGGATACAAATCATACAATATACTGCAACAGTTGAGATATTTAATCAATTCCTGCATTGTTCTAAGCAACCTAGTTGATTGCATAAAAGCATATAATTCCACAGAACAAAAATTACTAACAATACTGAATACTCACACGAAGATGCAAATTAAAAGCTAGTACTAGCATTACTAATAGGAAGTTGACTCAAAAAGTAAAAGCCGGATAAGAAATTTTACATTTCTGAACATACAAATTCAATCTTGTACACATTAACTTATGACATATTTAATATTTTAGCACTTCAAAATGGAAAAGATTGTTTATCCAAAACACCATAAAATCCAAAAACAAAAACAGCAACGAAATAACAAAATCAAACCAAACTTATAAAAATAGATCCATACAAAGCATGATGATGTTATAGTGGTTAAAGATTCCTCTTTGAACAAACATCCACACACTAATTACAAAAAATACTAACTCTTCCAAAGATTATATTAAATAAGATACTAACCTGATAAGATTGAGCTTTTTCAATGGCAGATCCAAGCCAACCAGTAGCACAAATCTTAAGAACACCCATAAACAAACAAACCCCACAAAACACCAAAAACATCCAATGACCAAGCTTTTTCTTCTCTCTAAATCCAAAATCCACAGCAATGGATTCAAGTGGTCTTTTCAGAAAACCCTTCACAACTCCACCATGAACTCTCTGAGAAACATGGTGATGATGGTGATGAACATGCTTCGAAACAGGCTCCAACACTTCTTCCGATCTGGGTGAGTTGATTTGCAGCTCAACTTCATTGTGTGTACTGAGTGCGCCGCCGCTCACTGCGGCGGAGCCGTTGGCGTTGTTGCGTTTGAAAGACTGAGCACGGCGAGTCATCGGACCGGAGAAACGTGGACTGTTGACTCGCTGTGAAACTCCATCGGAATTTGATTCAGAGAATGTAGACATTAATGTTATAACAATAATAATAGATAGATACAGATACAGAATAATTAATACTCTTTATTTTATTTTTAACCTATGGTTCTTCTTCTTACTCTATTTGTATTATTCTACTGATACGATACTATTTCTCTATCAAATGATTGTAATGTTTATATAGTCTTTGTTCAGGGTCAGAAATTGCGTCTATATGCTCGCTCTGTTTCGTAGTTACTTCCTTACTTCTAGTTCTTCTTCTTATTTAGACAGACAGAGTGGTAAGGTAAAATAATTAGGATGAAAATTCAGAGAAAGTGGTAAATTTAATGATAATGATGATTGGGGCTCAAGTAATTAGAGGATATAACCCAAAAATAGTTCGTTGTATAGATTCTTTCTTTCTTCTTTTGTTAGCCGCGTTGTAAATTTTTACGGTCAAACAAAAGTCACGCTGTAAATAGTAATTCACACGTTGACTACTTTACTCTGTTTCTAAGTTTAATTACCAGTTAATGCGCACGATATGATAATAAATACTTGGATAATTAGCTTGATAAAAAGATCCTTTCAAAATAGTAAAAAATTAGAGAAAACTCGATTTGTTTTTGAAGGAGAAAAAGAAAACTCGATAAATATTAAAATATAATTTTTTTTAAAAGGTTGTGTTAACCGGTGCCCAGGGCACTGGTTAAGGGAGCTAAAAGTAAAAATTTTAAAAAATATAGTTTTTAAGCTTTTAATACAATGATAATACAAATGGTAAATATTAAAATATAGTTACTAAATGCTAAACATTCATCCTATCCTATGTGTCTAATGCACACGGTTACTACTGAGTCAAATATAACTTTAAGAATCAACAATATAACACTATTATTTATTATTTTTTCCTTAAAAAAATATTATTTTTTATTTTTATGTTTAAATAAGTAAGATTTTAATTATAATATGGTAAAATGTAATGAAGGAGCTTCCCGACTTCATATACAGGTGGGAGTATCCATAAAGAATAAGGCACCACCTGTGAACTTCTTGTCTGGTTCACTTGATGAAAGATCAACACTTGAGTCATCAAATGTTATGTGTACAGATGGGTACGAGGAAAACATGATTGTGTGAATTTGATTTGGGGTTCCCCCACTTGTGAGATTGGGGGTCTGGGCTTTTTTCACCACTTGTGGGATTGGGGTTCTAGGCTTTTATGGCGAGACAAAAAACTATCAAAGCCGTGTCAATCAAAGTGACCAAAAATGAGAGAAAGTGTTCTGACAGTCGACATGTTTTTATACCATTTTGTGTTTGAGACTTGGCTCCCTAACACAAGATGTTGTTGTCCTTCTACAAAGAATTCAAAGAATCTTATATCTTATAGGTCCATGAATGTTGTGTTTACGATAATTAGTTTTTTCATCTAAAAAAGTTATATGACGCAGCTTGTTGTTTGGTTGTCTTCCACTCGTGTGTGATAATTAGTATGTAACATTTATTTAAATATAAGGTTATCTTTGTGAAACACTTATATATATTTTTGAAATTAAATTTAATATTTGTAAATTTTATTAAACAACAAAAAATTATATCTGATTATTTTCATATTCATTATGAAAACTCATGTATTTTGCATATTCATTAATTGATACGCCAATTCATCGCAGACCCATATATAAAATAATTTTTTTGACTAAATTGTTGCAGCCTACATGTATAAAATAAGTGTACGCAAATAATATGCTAATAAAATTATGTTCAACTATTCAGGTTTAAAATAATATGCTAATAAAATTATGTTAACGCAAACAATCTATGTACGATGGCCTAGCGAAAAGAGTCTGTACCGAAGTTGGCATTAAGGTTTGGGTTAAATATGTTTTTTGTCTCTATAAATATATAAATTTTTCGTTTTAGTCATTCTAAAACATTTCTTCAACTTTTAGTCCTCCAACAATTTTTCATCTACACTTTTGGTCTCTCTTTTAAAGTAAATTCATGTACATAATTTATATTTTTGAATAAAATTTTGTAGATAAATTTATAATATTATAAAAAATTCTAATTTTTTTTGGGAGAGATTTTTAAAATATTCTACACGTTTCTGCATAATTTCATTAAAAAAAAAAATACAAAAATTTACTTTAAAATAGAGACCAAAAGCAGTGATTGAAATTTTATAGGGACTAAAAATTGAAGAAAAAGTTTAGAGGGACTAAAATGAAAAATGAGTATATTTATAAGGATCAAAAACATATTTAACCCTTAAGGTTTTGGTGGATATTACTCCAAAACATAATTAGATTAAAAGAAATGTTAAAAGTGTCCTTAAAACATTGATTAAGATGATAAGAATAGAAATTTTGCATTGAAAAACTGTAAAAAATGATAAATTTAACTTTTTAAATGTTAAAATATTGTTGAATCAATACAAACTTATTTCATTTGGTTTTCTAGGACACTTTTAACATAGCCATAATCCTTTGATTAAATACTTAATTCACAAATATAGCATGACTAAGAAATCCACGGCAAACGCGTCTTGGCTTTTTGTTCAATCTTGTGAAATATCCACTTGGCTGGAGTTCTAGCTGGATTTTACAAAGCCTTCTTCATACACATAACATTTTTAAAATGAAACCGTTGCATTTCTTGTCTTTTCTCTTTGAGAATTTTTACCACAAACATTAATATTTTCCCGTTAAGTAAATATTTGAATCATGACCAAAAAATAATAATTTTTTAAGGAAAAAATAATAATATTTGAATTCACTTTTAAGAGAGTAAAAGTAATTTTAAGATTATTGACGATGAATCGATCAAAGTGGTAAGCGACCAATTTTTAAGCATGTATCAATCAGAGGTTCCATTCTTGGCTCATGTTTATGAGGAAAAAAAAATGAGATGGGAGAATCCATCTTATATGTCTCATAGATTTCTCAAAGGAGATTAGTCATTGTTAAACGACAGTGGAAATTTCATATCAATATCACAATAACAAAAAGAATTAGATTTATAAAAAAAAAATTAAGATTCGTAATTGATTTCGGTACTTTATCGATTAGAATTGATCTTGCATCTATGATTTATTCTAAATGCGTAAAAGACTCATACATTTGCACGGGTCGTGTAATAATGCGGTAAGTATATAAAAACAATTATGTTATTGATGTTATAAAATGTTTAAAAATATTAAATAAAAATCATCAACATTAATGTAGTGTTTCTACCATTGACTCTATTTTATGTAAAAAAAAAAAATTGGGGCAGGGAGTGAGGATGTTAGGAAATTGTCTTGGGTAACATGAGATACTTTATGTTTACATAGGGAGAATGGAGGTTCGGGGGGTTAGGAGGTTAAAGGAGTTTAATTTTTCTCTTCTTGATAAATGGATGTTGGAGGAAAGGGGAAGCTTGTGGTATAATGTGTTGTGTGTGACGTATGGTGCAGGGGGGTTATGTGTTGGACTGTTGGTGGTAGAGGGAGTTCTTTATGGTGGCAAAACGCAAACTATATTAGGAGGGGGGGTGGTTTGTTAGATGATCGGTGGCTGTTGGATAATATTTCTAGATAGGTGGGGATGAGGTTTCTTCATTGTTTTGGAAGGACCTTAGATGAATGGTGTTTTTTAATGTTAGATATGCTAAATTGTTTGATCTTCTTATTAACAAATGGTGTTCTTCATTTTTTTTAGCAGGTTACTTTTTCAATAGGATTTTAAAGAAGTTTTTGAACTTACATATCTGATCCTTTTGAATCTATGAAGCTGTATTAGTTAGTTTAAATCTCCATGCCTTTTTACAACTTCGAAAACTGAACTCTTTTAACCGTGTAAAGTCTTGCTTGGTTTAAAGCTTCATTTATTTTTAAAGAGGGTTTTAAAGAGAAGAAGAAACTAACTAATATAGAAGATGAGGTTAAATTTGACACAAGTTTAAAGATTGATGAGACATTTACGTGTAATAGCTGTAATCAAGAAACATCTATGGAGAAGCACCTTATGCTTGATAAAGCAACTTCAGCTACAACATTTAATTTTAAAAGGTTTACAAGAGGTGGATATACTGTCAAATAAATTTACAGTCATGTTAGTTTCTCTTAGGATTTGGATTTTGACTCATTCTTTATGTAACACCTACTTCTCATACATTATCTATATGCAATTATTGAGCATATATGATATACACCTAATTCATGACATTACTTTTGCTCTGTACATTCTACTCTAGAAATGACATTTGATGGATGATGACTCTTTGGTAAAATATAATGGAAAATTCTTTTTATAGCTTAGCTTAACCCCATTTCATAATTATATTTATATAGGTTATGTTTGAAAATTTAAAATTATGGTATATCCAGTATTGCTTCTTTCATATACCCATGGATTGTTTGATTAATGCACGTGGTTTTTGCAAAAATGTAAGCGGATAGCACAAATGAGTTATAATACTTTGTAAATGATATATACATACATGTATCATTCTTTCTTGACTCTGTAGAAATGTTCAACAAGCCGTTCATGATAGTCTATTTGCTTCACCAACAAAAGCATTGAATAGCAAGCTTTCAATTATATTTAATTGATGGGTGAAGATCCTCTCCATTTAGCAAAATAAATGGAGTTTTGCAAGTTGGAGAGAGATAGATACAAAAAATAAATAGTGGATCCCACCATTAATTATATTTTACTTTTTTCAAGATTTTATGTGTTTTTATCTCTCCAAATTGAAGAAATGGAGAAACACATAAATGGAGAGGATCCTAACCCTTAATTGATATTCGTAATTTAGCTTTGTTTTCGTGGATCGATTGGCATTTTAGATTAAACTGGACAGTGCAATGTCTCAATATAAAAGAAGAAAAATTGCTGTGTCATCCATTTCTAAGGACAAATGTATTGTGTAAATGTTGGCATTCTTTTTTTACCATTGGACATATTTGCAATAGCACACCTAAAGGATATAAAAAAATAAAAAAAAATAACAAAAAAAAAAGAAAGAAAAAGAGAAATTTTGGGTAGCCGTGTTGAACCAAATTATTTGACCCTATTACATGAGTACTTATTTTCTTGTGTTTTGATCATGAACGGCTATTAAGAAACATTAAATAATCATCATAAAGATTAAATTGATTTACTCACTTACTGACTATGTGCAATGGGATGTTGAATTTGCAATTCAACATGTTGAACCATTGTAGGGGGTTGTTGAATTGGGAAAAATATGAGTTGGAGGAGAGAGGTGTTGAACAAATTCAACATGTTGAAAGCCTGGCCCACAGACACTTGGCATGTTTTGATTGGCTGCTTGAATTTTTATCTTCTCAATAATTTGGACTCAATTATTTCATTGCAAATAAAAAATTTTTTTTTTACCAAAATTCGTAATTTTTTTTTCTCTATAAATAGAGACTTGGATTATTAGCTTTTCTTTTGAAGTTTTAGTCTTTATTTGTTGTATTGCATTTTATTTATGTTAAGAAAATAAAAATAAATTATTTAAATAAATTTTTTTTTTACAAAAAAAAAAAATTGTTCAGTGTTTCTTCATTTTAATTTAATTATAATCGATAATTGTAATTTTATGTAATTATAAAAAGGCTAAAATATGGTTTTAGTCCCTGCAAATATGCCTCGTTTTGGTTTTAGTCCCTGTAAAAAGAAAATTTTGTTTTTAGTCCCTGCAAAATTTTTTGTTTTTGAAAATAGTCCCTGACACCACTTTTGCGATGATTTGCATACGTGGCACATTATAACTGAACCAATTTTGTAGTTTTTGGTCCTTGCAAAATATTTTGTTTTTAAAAACGGTCCCTCCAAAATTTTTTGTTTTTGAAAATAGTCCCTTCCAGGGACTATTTTCAAAAATAAAAATTTTTGGAGGAACCAAAAACAAAATTTTCTTTTTACAGGGACTAAAACCAAAACGAGGCATATTTGCAGGGACTAAAACCATATTTTAGCCTTATAAAAACAAAAATATAAAATTAAATAAGAATAAGAAATAAAAGATGGTGGGGTAGGGTGTTGAAAATGAAAAAACCATTGGAGAGGTAAAAATTGAATGAGTGTTGAATTAAGAGAGAGAAAATGATGTTGAGTGTTAGGAATTGAAAAAGTAGGTGTTAAGGGTTGTTGAATATTTGTGACCATTGTAAATGGATAGGACCAAACATATTATTTAACTAATAAAAATGAGCATGGATTTTTTTTTGGTTGGTTTATAAGTATGAAATAGAGAATTGATGCAAGAATATTTTGTAGATGATTTTAAAGTTTTAGTGTTCTTAGCTTTTATGTTCGTGTGGTGTGCACATCGTTTGGTATGTGTCATGTCGTCGACTGTAACACGCGTAATATTTAGTTCTATACATATTGTTGTGTAGATTGTCGACGACGTATAGTCAAATGTCAACCGTTTTTCACTCGGGCACAACACTAGTTGCCTACATTTGCTCAAAGCTTCAAGAATCAAATTCTAGAATTAGAACTAGTGTGTGTAAACAAAAGGAAAGGTATACGGTATGTATCTTGACATACATTACGGGGAACACTTGGGTCACATCGGTGACATTAATCAATCACAATGTCACAGATGTAAAAAAAAAAAAGAAACTTGTGAAAGAGAGAGAGAGAAGAAAGCCACTTGTGACATCATGGTTGATCAATATTATCAATGTCATCGACCATAATGTCACTCAAATGCTATATCCTACATCACCTGCTTGAGAAGAAATAAGACTGGAGAATTTACATCTGGTCTTCGGAAAATTCTGATGCAAGAAATGATTCAAAAGGAGTGTCGGAAAAATGCTTAGAAAATAATTTTTGGGTTGACAACTGATTAAGAGAGAGAGTAGGGACGGTGAGACTGAAAATAATTTTATGGACCACTGAATGTTTTAAGACAATTGGAATTTAAATGAGGATCAAAGAGAGTACTGAGGAATTCGGCATTCCTCATTTTTGGGTTAAGGTAATCAAGTTGAATTACTGATGATGATTCCTTGAAGACTAAAGATGTATGGTAATTGAATAACATTCAAGAGCTTTCCTTTAATAATATTTGTTAAAAAAAAAATGTAGGAAGAGAGTAATTCGTTTTCTCAAATGAGAGGAGGAAAATCAGATTTTGTTTGGAATCATTAAGGAATGATTATGTATGTAGACGTACCTTCTATTTCTAGGCGTGTAAGACTAAGAAAGAGGGAGAGATCAATTCTAATAATTGTGGAATTAAGGCAAATAATGTCTTGCCTTTTAGGAATTGAATTCTTTGATCTAACTTCCTAAAAACCATTAATAAGCAGTTATATGGCAAGTTTTTTTTTTTTTTTAGTTCTTAAATGAAGTGGTAATCCATCGAAAATAAACTCATACCCAACTGTGAAATGCCGGGTTCAAATTCAGGTCACGACATCCTATTTCTTACCTTGCAATTTCAGCATTTATCAATTGAGAGAGCGTGTGACTTATTTTTAGGAACAAAATAACTATTTACTTGACTCCACAATTTAAGGTAACAAAGTGGCATATAGAGAGGAAGAAATGTGCATATTGACTGATAGTGCATCCAATGATCTGGCAACTAAAATCTCTAATTACTATCGTTATACTCACGATAAAAACAACATGAGTTTGTTATCTATTAGTTCTCTCAATCAAGTCCATTAAACCGAGTAATTAGGAGATAATTGAAACATTTGATTGGGCAATTAGGCAAAGAAAGAACGTGTAGTATTAATATTTATATGACCAATGACCATGTCAAAATCGAAAACTTATTTAATTAATAATTAATATAATATTACCTCAAAACAAAATAATTAATATAATACAATAGTAACTTTTTTTTGTTTGGTCTAGCCTAGTGGTTAGAGCTCGCACAATTAAACGTGGAGGAGTGGAGTGTCCGGATTCGAACCTCAGCCCTTGCATAAATTATGCAATGTCCCTGCCAACTGAGCTAAGCTCACGGGGACATACAACAGTAACTTTAGAATAAATTAAAAATAAAAATACAACATTAAAAGATTAGATGAAAAAAATAATCAAATAAGGAAATATTTTCCTATTTTATTCACATCAAATTGATTAATAAAACTTTTCTTGTCAAGAGTCTAAAAGTTGGTTTGCCAGTTGTAAGAACAATTATTTCAGAAAAATATATTCTTGAAATTCCTTTACTACAAATTGAGAAATAAGATTAAGAAAATGTCACCTTTTGTCGACTTCTTAGTTTTTTATTTGTTTTTATAGGATTAGACAAAGTATTCCTAATGTAACATTAGGAGTGTTGGAGATCATCTTACCTTCTTGCATTAAAATAGTTGGAGTTCACACGGAAAGAAAAAGTAACATAGAGAAGACCAACTAAAATAGAATAAAATATGCTAGTATGGTTGGAGTTCACTCGTGACGAATTTTGTAATGTTAAATTACGTCCAACATCATGTAGCCAACAACTAAAATAGAATAAAGTATACTAGTGTGACGGGAAAAAAAAGTTTTAAATTACGTCCAACATTTTGCAGCCAATTTTTTTTTTTTTTTTCAAGTCCAACGTATTACTCAATTTTTAAGAACAATAAAACTTAGACCATGAGAGCATGCAGTTTAAATACTTGAAAATTCCGAGTAAACCATCATTTTGATTTTTAAGTGTTAAACATTGTTATTAGATGTAAATCTCACATTAGTTAGTAAGGTAAGGCTAACTAAGATTTACATAATATTTGTCAATATAGGCTTACAAATAAACAAAAGGAAATGTTAACGAGTGTTCATGTAGTACTCTTTAAGGGTAATAATTTTTTATGAAAATTTGTGTATCTAATGCATTGGAAATTGGATTATTTGACTTTTTTAATGAATAATTTCCTAATTAGAATGCTTAAGAGTGTCCCAGAACACTCGTTAACAATACCCTAAACAAAATTACAAAAATCTTCTCAATATGTCTTTCTTTAGCGAGTTTGGCATTCAAATCTTTTTTTTTATTAGTTAATTTGGTCTTCGAGTAGAGATAAATTTTCACGGGTGTGCAAGAATACATAAGCTATATATTAAATTTTTGAAAGATATTATTCACACTATGGATGACAATTGGATCCATATCCTATGAGCACCCGCAAAAACAAAAAATCCGCTATGGGTAGGGTAAAACCCCGCTTTTATGGGTATGGATAATTACCCGTAAATTTGAATGGGCATGGGCACGAATATGGGCACTGTACTACCCAGCCCCGCAACCCGCATATATGTATTTATATAATATGATAGATAATTTATTTATTTTTGGTGTAAAATTAATTAATTTATTTAACTATTTAAGCCTAACCTTAAACCTTTTTTTTTTGAAGAAGCCTAACCCTAAACCTAAAACAGCTTGATAAAGACTTTAGTAACAATTTATTATGACTTTAACATGCAACTACAACTTTTTAACGTATAACTGATGTAAGGTATTTATTTTTTTCCAGGTATATTTTGGATGTTTTTTATTTAGCTAAGTACTACGATTCATATTATTTTGTGAGTTGATTTTAAAAAAAATTGGATCATAGTTTTATTTCAATTGTGGTGTTTTTTATTATCATTTTATGGCTAAAGTGCGGGTAAGTGTCCATAAGGTATGGGGAAGGACACTGAAGTTGTTGCCTACGAAGGTATGGGCTTGGGTACAGGCATTTTTTACAAACGCGGATATGGGGATGGGTACTATAGTACCCTACCCATTGCCATCCCTAATTCACACCCTAAAAAATCTAAGTTACAACCCAAAACTACCAATATACCCTTTAATTGAGTTCACACATTAGTTATATATACGTAAACTAATCTTACGTATACATATATAAATTAAGTTCACGCGTTCACGTACATTAGTTATATATACATAAATTTATTCACATGTGTACTACGTAAACTTAAATTACGCTACCCCTGAGTGTGTTACGTAAACTTACATCATGTTACCTTACATATACATGCTTAATCTAAATTCACGTCTACCCTGTATGTCACATATATCAAAACAAACAATAAATATAAACTCTTTAATGAAGAAATTGATGAAATTCACCTACTTGTATGAATAGAGTATGAATCAATGAAAAAGATGTTGATTCAATTTTTAATCTTGGTAAGTATTGGTTGCACATCCATAATGATTTATGGGTGAAGAGTTGAAGGTTCAAAGTGAATAAAAAAACATTTTATAAGATTTATATGGAGAGAACAATTTCCATATTATTGTAAAAATGTTATTATGAAAGAAAAAGAAAAAAAGTATTATTGAATTTGTGTCGGGTTTTGTTTTTGTAATAGCAATTGAAGCATTATGTTAAACCCAATGAGAAGTCTTTTTAGGTCTTGTCAAAAAAAAAAAAAAAAAGTCCTTTTAGGTATTTAATCCGTTACTCATTAACAAAATTACAAAGTGGAAAATGCCTAAAAGTTGATAAAGATCAATAGTCATCCTCTTACTCTCTCTCTCTCTCACCGTCTATCCATCTGGATAGCACTTGTGTACCATTATGTTATATAACATTAGCTAATTAAGGTGTGACATGTGGCACACACTTTAAAAAACATATATCAAATAAAACATTTATAAAGTAACATTGGTATGTGGCACACTTTTATTGGTCAATGTTATATAACATTGGTACCTTAATGGTACACAAGTGGTGTCCCTATCCATCTATGTAATCCTCAAGGTATGCCGCTCTTAATCTTATCATTATCAATATTCAATATCATATACGTACTATGTTATTAATTTGTATTTATCATGTTAAAATATCAACATGTCTCACACATTTATTTAGTAAAGATGAAAATAATAAATAATTTAATTTAATGAAGAAGTTTCTGTTATGCCCAACAGAAACTACCTCTCTCTTTCACACTTTATTTCTTTGGTACTTTCTTCCTTCTTTTTATTATCATTCCAAAGATGTGAGCAATTGGAATTTCTCCACCCCTCAATCTTTTTGGAGCAAAATCCTTTATATCATCCTCTGTTCTTTTATTTTCACATCTCCTGTGATCTATATCAAAATCAAACAAACTCATTATTGAATAACTTGTCAGTGTAATTTTTTTTTTTTTATCACAGTTTCACGTAGGGAAGAAGCAAGAACAGAAAATGAACCTAACCAATCAAAATACCCAAAAAACCCTCACTCCCAATCCAAATTCCATCCAACAACAACAACCTTGTTCTGTTCCTCCACTCAGCGATGTTGATTCTGTCACAAAACAACTCAAGGGTCACGGTTTTTCCGACAAAGAAATTGGTATAATCTTAAACTTAACCCCATCATCATCATCATCAAATGTTCCATTTTCTCTTGATTCTCCCATTCATGAACCCTTCCTCAAGAGAGGAATTGAAGGTGATGATGATGATGATGATGATACTGATTCTTTTTACATGGATCCATTACCTCATGAATCGTATGCATCTTCGTCTTCTTCTAAGCGCTTAAAACTCTACAATTTTTTTGACCCAAAAGGCAAGAAACCACTCATTGATGATAACAACAACAACACCATCGTTATCAGTGACAGTGATGATGAAGATGATCAGAGGAAGGAAATAACAGAAAATCAAATATCACTGGATTTGGATATTAATGACTATATCATTACCAATGAAACTGAAACTAATGATAGCGATGGTGCTGATGATGAGATTCAGACCAACGTGTCAATTCGTAGAAATCGGTACAGGAAATATAACAAAGACGCTGCTAAGAGATATGCATCACAAATTCACACTGTTTCTGTGAATGAAGACGATCATCATGTGGGACATGAAATTGATGATGATGTGGAACATGAAGTTGATGTTGATGATGCTTCTCCAACACCTTTCTCTGAAGCAATCAAAGCTATTCAGGAACGAATTGCGAAAAGCAAGAAAAAAGGGGTTGTTAAGGAATCCTTTATTTGGGTTCCGAAAAGAAACGGAGAAGATTTGGTGAGGGAAAGGTTTAGGGTTCCTTCGTTGCAAGAAATGTCTCTTAAAATTCTTGCTAACCATGCTGATGGAATGGTTTCGCTTGATGGTGTTTCGGATGAGCTCAAACAAAGGCTTAGCGCGTTGGTATGTGATTCGAGAAAAATGAATTGTCGCTTTCTTGAACTACTTCTGAGTGGGTTTCCTACTCATATTCGGCTTAAAGATTGCTCCTGGTTGACAGAGGAAGAATTCACTAAATGTTTTGGAATGTTGGACACTTCCATATTAGAGGTATGTACACTAACTTGTTTCATATAGCATTTGGTGTTTCTTGTATGTTAAGTTTTAAATAGTTTAAAATTTGAATTGTTCGATCTTGATCAAATGGCCACCGATGTGGCTGACTGTACGCACAGACACAATCCAAATTCCTGTCATTCATATGTCTTTTACAAACAATTTACTTTGTGTGAATATATTTTAGTTGGTGAGAATTATGATGATATTTTTATTACTATGGCCGGAACATTTATTTGTGGAATAGGTGCTGCAACTTGACCAGTGTGGACGAGTTATAACAGAATATACATTACTTTCTACATTGGCAAAGTCACCAAGCTGCTTGTCTAGATTGATTAGTCTATCCCTCACTGGTGCATGCCGTCTTACTGATAAGGGGTTGCAGCTAATGGTTTCTTCTGCAACAACAATTAGATCCATAAATCTAAGCCAATGTTCCCTTCTCACATATGCTAGTCTTAATATTTTGGCTGATTCATTAGGATCGATTTTGAAAGAGTTGTATCTTGATGATTGCATACTCATTGATGCTGCACTAATCTTGTCGGCATTGAAGCAACTTAAGCAATTAGAAGTGTTGTCACTAGCTGGTGTTCCAACTGTTTGTGATAAGTTTATCAAGAGTTACATCATTGCATGTGGTCAGAATATTAAGGAGCTTGTTTTAAAAGACTGTTTGTAAGTACTATTTTAGCACATTATTATTCATTTATAGAAATTATTCTCCTTATTCTTTCATTCTTAAGGCTCCGTTTACTTTGTGAAAATATTCAGTTTTTACTTCCAAAAATTTGTGCTAGAGTTTCTTGTTAACAAGGATAAAAGATACTTTTAAAGTGAGTTATTGTGATGGAGAGAAGCTAACTTATCATTTCGTCTATTGGTTTATATTTCTCGTTCTGCAGAAATTTGACGGATGCATCGATGAAAGTCATTGCTACACACTGTCCCGGACTGCAGGCTCTTGATCTTATGAACTTATACAAATTGACCGATTTAACTATAGGATATCTTACAAATAGTTGTCGAGCACTGCGTACATTGAACCTCTGCCGCAATCCATTCAGGTGGTCTCTTGTTTTATGTAATTTTCTGATTTTACTATACTTTTTGATGAATTGCTTTTGCTAGTAATTTCTAGCTTTTTAGTAGGATAATCTTCGTTTATGTGATAATATATTAGGATTGGTAGAGTATTGCTTTATATGTATGGATTGGTATGGATTTTCTTGCATTTGGAATGTCAGGAATATTTCTTCATGTGGATCTTATTGATATCTTCCATTCTCGAACTACAAAAATCAAATATATTATATCATTTTGTTTTCAAGGATTTGAGGACACCATTCTATATATCTTATTACCAAGTATCGTCTGCATTGTGTCTTATGATAGTGTTCAGAGTGCTGTCCGCATGTAATCATGATCTGTCCTAAATTCCAATTGCTGAATAACTTAACTTTTTCTCTGCTACAGCGATGAAGCAATTGCTGCTTTTTTGGAGTTGACTGGCAAATCCTTGGAAGAACTTTCACTTAACAACATTAAGAAGGTAATGTTTCTAATATTTTTCTTGCCAAATGTCTCTCACATTGAACACATTAGCGTTTAGAAAATTGTAACATGTTGTCAAGGCTTCTCTGTGCTTATGAAAGGATTAATCTGGTTGCAACTTAGATTGGAATAATTTGCAATTTATTTTTATCATTATCTTCAAAGATTGATTTCATAACCAACTCTTATGATAATTTATCTACAATATAAATTATATAAGTAAAGTTGATTGATTTCACAAAAAAGTGATTTGTTCTACTGTTTGTGGAAGACACTGTCGACTCAACTGATTCTTGAATATTGATTAGCTATTTGAGGTTAATTTTTCCGTTATCTGGTTTTTTTTGTTTTTTTTTTTTTTTTGAAACAGCAAATTTTATTAAACTACCAGATCCCTGCCCAAGACGAATAGAGATCGGTGAAACTGAGCATGCAAACATAAGGCGCCGTATATAGGCGGAACACCCTAAAAAACACCCCTGAGGACAACCCCACCAAAAATCACGCCACCACCTAAAACAGACTCCGTCATGGAAGCGACCACTGTAAAAACGATATCCAAAAACTATATCCCACACCGCCGCCCATCGTCACTACTCACCCCCAAATAAAAACTCCCCTCAAATCTAAACTCCCAACCTAAACACCAAATGCTATCTGGTTTTCAGTTAGCATTATAGCTGTTGCAGCCAGCTAAATTATAGTCATATTGATTCATTTTTTGAGTGTCTTTAACATTTGGTTTAATCCAGGTTGGCCAACAGACAACCTTATCACTTGCAAACAATGCAAAAAAATTGCATACCTTAGATCTGTCATGGTGTCGAAATTTGACAGACAACGAGTTTGGTTTAATTGTGGATAGCTGTTTGTCGCTAAGGTCACTTAAACTTTTCGGATGTTCACAGGTAAATAAATCTATCATTTAAAATATATAAACATGATTCGTCAATTGAGTTTTTGTACAAAGAAATTAGTTGATTTGTTGGAGAAGATTTTGAATGTTACTACTATTGCAGGTAACAGATGTTTTTCTCAACGGGCACTCAAACTTAGAGATTCAGATCATTGGGTTGAAGTTGTGTCCTTTATTGCAGCATATCAAAGAGCCTAATCCTAACCAAGGCGCTCTGCGTTATTCATCAGCTTCAGAGTAGATTTTGATATTAATTAAAATTAGCATAAAAAATAAAATATTTATATGGTGAGATTTGACACAGCTTTTCAGTGTGTCTTGTAGAAGGCACGGACGACTTTTTCTTAACATGGTGCTAACTGGTTGATCGGTAGCTGTAGGTGGAGAAGAGGACATTTTTCCTTTTTGGATACATAGAAAGTTAAATATACAGACTAAATACTTAGCAGATTTTATTATGTACACAGGATACGTGTACTCTAAATTCTTAACCTGGATTGAGATACATAATAGTTTAGATTTTATTGCGTACACTGGAGTACCATTTCCTTCTTCTTGAAGAAAGAAAGCATAGTCCTAAGTCCTAACCAGGTATCTCTACTAGTAAGTCACAAAATTTTGCTATGAAATTAACAGAGATTAAAATGAAAAGCATCAATTTCCATTTATGGATTTCAAATTACAGGGCTAGCACCATATGCTTGGTGATCTCAACTCTCTTCTTGGTAATCTAATTTTTTTATTTTTATTTTATTTTATTTATTATAGGAGTAGTAATCTAATTTTCTGAAATTAGCTACTTAGAACATTTTGATCAGTGAATATAATGTTATAATTATTTTTTCTATTGAAAGATTTTAAAATACAAAGGTAAAATAAAAAATTAGGTGCAGTTTCATTTTATTGAATAATGAGAATAAAAAACTGTTTTGGATTTTTTTTGTCAAATCAATCCGAAATTTCTGACTTCTCCATAGCTATATAAATATGCTAAGGATAAACCAGTGCTTCAGTTGGCAATTAGCACTTGATATATGTTGAATGTATCATTCACAATGTTATTAGACCTTGAGAGAAGAACAATACCAACATCATCTCTGCTCTTTCATCTTGAAAAATAGTAGCAGGAGATGTTAGAGGTACTCCTTCTGAAGACGTAGGTCTCCAACTTAGAATACAACAAACTCTTACATTTCTTGCAGCTCCATTTGATTAACTCCATACACAAAATTCTACTATCATGAAAATTATAAAACAAATTCAGAATCCTTTTAAGTCAGAAAAACATATTGTGAAGTGATGACAGTCAGTCATTCGCTATTTTTAGAGTCTTTTTATGATATTGTTGAGTTCAAAAGCAAGCTTAAGCAGCAAGAAAAATCGAAGAAACTGAAGAAAGGGAATCATGTCACGATAACTAAAAAACGTGTCACGATTTGGAGTTTTAAAGAAACTTGCATTCGACATTGGTGAAAACGTGTTACGATGGCAAAAACGTGACACGATTATGGAAACCCTAATTTTGGTGGTTTGTTACACAAGCAGAAACGTGTCACGATTTACTTAAATCGTGCCACGATTTTAGGAGCAGTTCTTGCCTATTTAAGCTGAAGACTATTCTGAAAACAAGGGTTACAAATTGGAGAGAGCAAAGTGCGATTTTGAGACCTAAAGACGGCTAGGAGGGCGATTTCTTCAACCTTCTATCAGTTCATGTATGTTTTGATTCCACTATTGATTATGCTATTTGTAAACTCAATTATGAGTAGCTAAATCTCTTAGAGATTAGGTCTGAGATGATTCTTTGTAATCCTAATTGAACCATGTTGCTGTGAAACTCTATCTATTGTGAATGACAATCTAGTTTTTATTCAATTCGATTGTTCTTAATGTTTTTTATATCTTGATCAAATATAAACATGATTTAGTGAGAATGAATGACTACTGACCATAGCTTTCTACTTAGACATAATTGAATTGTTCTAATAAACAGGTTTAGTCTAGGAATGGATAATCGTTTGTTAGTGATATTAGGTTGACGTGCTTAAACCTTCAAAGATTATTAGACCACCTAAGGAATTAGGGGCTGTAGTTTGAGAAGAGGGTCTTAAGTCAAGGGATTGATTATGACTATTTTGTTAACTATCGTGGAACTAGAAAATCATTCATAAGAATAGGTGCAGTATACCAATTAGGGGAACATAGATGATTCGAAAGACCTGGTCTCATCTCTCTTCATATTTTCTAACCAAATCTATATTTTCTAACCGAATCTTTATTTCCTGTTATTTAATTTTATGCAATCAAATCAAATCTAAACAAAATAATTTATATATCCTAAATATTTACTTTATCGCTAAATTGAGATTAACACAGTCCTCGTGGATACAAACTTATTTTATTACTTCGATTCATTTTTAGTACACTTGCTAAAATATCTATCAAGTTTTTGGCGCCGCTGCCGGGGACTGTTGAGTCATTTCAATTCAGCAATTTTGTTTTTATTTAGGATTTCTATCAGTTATATTTTTGTATATATATTTAAAAAAAAATAATAATATGATTTATGCTCTTCTTTTTCTTCTCATTCTACCGTGCTACTAAAAAGTTTATCCAAGTTTTGCAGGTATGATAGACAAGTTAGTAGACAGGTTACGCCTCTATGACATAGAAGAGATTGTTACATTGCAATATGAAAAATATATTCTATCTTTGAAGATCAACTATTTGGACAATACAATCTCGAGATTAAATGAGAGATGTGGTCGTTATGAGGCGAATCAACCTGGTAGTAATTGTGAAGGGAAGAAAGAGGTGATCAACATCGATTACAATACTCAACTTCAAAATATTTTAGATGTTTCTTGGTGTCAAATCAAGTTTCATTTGAGAAGTTTGATGTTCAGTGTGGTGATCTTGTTGAGAAGACACATGAGTCTCAAATGAAGTTGGTTAAGATGGAGACAGAATGTCACAAGGTTGTGGTGGAATAAAATCCCAAAGTGAGGAGTGTTGATATTTGCCCAAAGTCTGAACCAACGGGGGGGTTAAGGAAATCACTCTTGTGCAATCAAATCAAATCTAAACAAAATAATTTATACATCTTAAATATTTACTTTATTGCTAAATTGAAATTAACATGAAGATATAAAGGTTGTTAGCAAAGCTCAAGTGTGCAAGCTTCATTCTCTTCCATTTTGGGTGGTAAGCAAAGATAATCTAACCATGGACAATGGTTTGAAAATAAGTCATATAGCCTGTTGATGTTGAGCTGGATTCAAACTCATAACCTCTAGTTAAGTTGGAAGAGATATATGGAAAATGTTAACTCGGAGGCATTGGTTAAGAAAACTAAATGTAGTATAAGTATCTTGAAATTGTGTGCGTGTATACAAATTTCGGTTAGTTCTTCTTACAAAGCGCTTGAGGAGATTGATTTGTTGGAAGAGGGGTTGAATGATTTGCAACAATGGGTGTTCACTAATCTTTGGAAGAGCATGTTTTGGGCCTTGTCTAGGTTGCGGATTGCGTCTTGCCTATTCTATGAGTGGTGTTGGAATCCACGGGAGTGCCTAAATCGGAGGGGCTAAGTGTGATTGTGGGTGGCTGAGGGCGCGACAATTTGGATCCTGAGTTGCGTTGAGCTGCTGTTTTCATGCTGTTTAGCTGCTGACAGTTTAGGTTCAGTGTTTTAGGTAGTTTGTGTGTTGCTGTTGCCTCACACTTTTGGGTTTTTTTTAGCTTTTGGCTGTGCTGCTATATCCCACGGTTGTGTGGTGATGTTCTGCCATGCCTTTTTCCCATTGTATTGCTCTTAGCCTTTTCTACTTCTTGTGCAAGGCAAGTAATGAATATATGTTGTTTCAAAAAAAATAAAATTGTCTTACATACAACAAGACATTTGTTATCCATGCAACACATCAAACATGCAACTCTCCACTTTGCATCACATGCATCTAACAATTTGTCTAACATGCAACTTTCTACTTTGCTTCACATATAAATGCAACTTGTATTCGCATGCATTCAATGATGGGATCCCACAAATTGGTCATTTAGATTAAACGAAATTTAAAGAAGACATGGATAGTGAAACTTAATTTCTGATATTTAAGAATGAGAGAGAAATTAAATGACCATTCAATGTACAATTTTACTTGAATGTTTTTTGTGAGAATTTATCTACACACAATTTTTTATTTTATTTTTTAAACCAATTTTATGCAAATGAATCTAAACATAAATCATTGTACATTCAGTCACCTTTTCATCAAAATCAATTTTACAAAGTGCACCAAATGAATTTTAATTATATTTTTTGGTGTTAACTCTCTGATTTCCTGTAGAAGAGGCCCTTGGTAATTTGGAGTTCTAACAAGAGGTAAGTAAAGTTTGACCAAATATTATTCCACATTAGAATTAAACTTGGGGTATGCAGAATGATCTATCCTCAGGTGAAATTCACTAACCACTTATGCACAAATACTTGATTAAGAAATTTCAATAATTTGTACACTTAAAATGCACATGTTTTATGCATTAAGAATGAGGAGAAAAATGTATTTCATAAATAAAATCAGATGAAGTAATTGAGAAAAATAAACAAATGGTTCTTCTGCTACAAATATATTAATTCAGGGGTATTTCTATGCTAAAACTTTGTCCTTTTTAGTAATTTTGCTTTAATGGGTTATTTTTCTTGATTTCTAATACAATATCACGTCATCGGTCAAAGTAAGTGGTCAGAAAGTCTTGACTTTTCACTCTTATATAACAAGCGCCCCCTTTCTCTTACCCTAAGTCTAGTGTGAAGATTTGCGCAGCTCGAGACACAACTGTGTTCACTTCTATGATCCCCACAAATAACTTGGTGGATTACGTTGGATCAATTATCTTATATACCTATATTTCTCTAATTTTTCTTTTCGCATTACGATCATACTTGAGTCGATCAATCTCATAAACTTTTTTCCTCATTATAGGTTTACATGATATGGAGCTCAATTGATTATATGTTGCGAGTGATCTCACCATCTTTGGTTCCCTGTTGTGAGCTCAATTGATTATAATAGTGTGTTGATATGTGCTAGTTTTTTCCATTTGGGGTTTGTCGATTTATCTGTTTGGCATTTTATTAATCCATTGTCGATTTCTTGCTTCATTATCCTTAGATTTGTGTCTGATTATCTTTTGATCATTATTTACTAGGCGATCCACACTAATTTATAGCAAATTTTTTTAGATTGTGTTGGATTAATGATCTTTATATACTTGTTTTTCTCCCTAATTTGTCTTGTTATTGTTGATCTATTTGAAAATTTACTTTTTCCACTTTTTATAGGTCACAAGCTTTGGAGGTCACTTGAGTATCTGCTGCGAGTTCCATTGCTTTCTTTGCTATTAAGGTTCAAAAAAGCACAAATTACGGCGGGGTTTTGCTTGTTAGTATTTTTTTTTGCATGAAGGGTTTGTCCATTTTTCTTTTGGCCATTTTATTTATTTATCTATTGTTGATTTATTTTTCTTTATCTTTGGATTTTTGTTTGATTATTTTTTATCAAACGATTGACACTAATTTATATACTTTTTTGTTAAGTGTAGGAAGGTATATTTTCCTTCTATTTTATTTTTATAGATTGGTTCCATCTCTTATCTTTGCTTGGCTCAATTTATTTTATTATTGGTTATGGTCCTTTTTATTTTAACTTATACTACATTTATCTCTAAATATAAGACTCAATTATTTATTAGAAGACCTTTTCAAATATTTCTTTGCATTATTTTCTGTGATAGAAACATTCTTAATTATTTGATAAATTTGTGTAGTCATTAATTAGTTTAAGAAATAAACATTGCAACAGACAAGATCGACTATCTCTGACTTGTAAGGATCAGGATCTTTTTTTTTTTTTTTTTTTTTTTCTGTTTACAATAGGAATATGGATATATTATGGTGAACAAGGTGGAGTGAATAAGATATCGAGTCCACTAATTAAGTAGGTAATTTTAGTGGTAAGAAATTGACCTTATCGTTTTAAATTACAAATTTCAAAATGAAGGTGTTAATTCCAACTTTCAAAATGATAGATGAACACTCACTTTTTATACACCTTCACACAACTAACTAATCACACGTTAAAAAATCTGGTTAATTTGATTTACAAACAAAACTGTAGTTAATTGAACTACATAAATTAACAGTAAGTCGTACTCTTTACATAGAAGATGAGAGAATCACTCATGAGCCTCATGTCTTTTGAACCATATGATAGATAGTAAGGTCATATGTACGATTTTGTTGTTCAATGTCATAATAAATAGTTGGTTTTTATTTTTATTTTTATATTTGCATCCATCAAACTAATTAAATATTTTAACACATTGTAGTAGATTTTGATCAACCAATTTAGCGCGGGAAAACAAGAATAAGAAACAGAAAATGGACCCACCCAATCCCAACGATGTCCCTCCCATTGAGGATATAACTTCTATCACAGAACAACTAAAGGGCCACGGTTTTTCCAACAAAGAAATTGGTGCAATCCTTACCTTAGCCCCATCAACATATGTTCCTGAATCTCCCAATCATATTCATAGAGATGAAAGACCACATGAACCCTTTCTCAAGAGAGGAACGGAACCCGACTCCGATGATGCCTCTTCTTCTAAACGCACAAAACTCTACAACTTTGAAAACACTTCTGATCCAAAAGGAAAGAAACCACTCATTGATGATCATCATCAGAGGAAGGAAATACCAGAAAATCAACTACCTTTGGCTTTTGATATCAATGCTTATAATATTAACAGCGAAACTGAAACTGATGATAGCGACAACGATGATGATTTTGAGATTTGTAGGAACGAGTCATTTATTAGAAGTCAGTACAAGCTATTTAACAAAGACACTGCAAAGAGATTTGCGTCACGCATTCATAGTGTTTCAGAGAATAAAGAAAAAGATGATGATGTGGAACATGAAGTTGATGATGATTCTCCAACTCCTTTCTCTAAAGCAGTCAAAGCTATTCAAGAACGAATTACTAAAAGCAACAAAAGGGGGTTTGTCGATGAATCCCTTACTTGGGTTTCAAAACTGAATGGTGAAGATTTTGTGAGGGGAAGATTATGTGTTCCTTCACTGCTAGAAATGTCTCTTAAAATTCTTGCCAATCATGTTGATGGACTTGCTTCGCTTGATGGTGTTTCTGATGCACTAAAACAAAGGCTTAGCGCGTTGCTTTGTGATTCAAGAAAAATGAATGCTCACTCTCTTGAACTACTTCTAAGTGGATTTCCAAATGTGATTCGGCTTAAAGATTGCTCTTGGATGACAGAGGAAGAATTTACAAAATATTTTGGAAAGTTGGACAATTCCATATTAGAGGTATGTTTATTGAATTTAATTGTTTCACATATATAATACTTAGTGTTTCTTGTAGTTTTGCTGCAATTCCACATTTTTATTTCCTATTTGAATTTTGTCATTCAAATTTGGGTCGTGTGAAGTTACAAATCACAGGGTTGTGTGAAGTCACCATTTGGCGACAACCACATCGGTGATCCAAAATTTAACCTCCTATTTTAAATTTTGAAAATGTCAAAATTTTATAACATCCAATCTTTGATCAAGCAGTGGTCTTTCTTGTAATTTACTACAATTCAACTTTTTTTTTCCTATATGTAGGAATTATCTCATTAATTCAAGTTTTTAGTTATAACTGCTACTATACTTGTGCCTAAAGGCCTAGTATATTAATTCAGATTTATACATTTATTTGTGTAATAGGTGCTACAACTTGACCAATGTGGACGAGTTATTACTAAATTCAACCGTCAACCAAAACTTAGGATTATGCATATATAGCAGAGCTAACCATGCATCCCTACAACTATTACTTGTAATTAGGTAGCATCAAAAACTAAAACGAATAATCAAATTCCACCAAGTTTTCTCTGTTTGATTAAGAATGACTCGTCTGTTTTGGAATTGGACGAATATTTAGATTCTTATTTTTCCACCAATATCTGTCAAGTTGACCAGGCTTACCATCATTGTTATTTCCACTAGAATCTGTATTGTTCAAATCTAATTAGGATTTTCCATCAAGTATATTTCCAAAATATGTCATTATGACCAATAGTGGTTGATACGGCATGTTGTTCTTTTGGTGCAACAAGATCAGGAACAATAACATTAGTGTGCTCAGTTGCAACAGGATCAGGAACAACGACTACTGCTGGCTCGGTTGCATGAGGATCAAGAACAAAGGCTACAACTAGCTCGATTGCAACAAGATCAGGAACAACAACTATTTTTGGCTCAGTTGAAATAGGATTAGGAGCAACCACTACTAGTGGCTCAGTTGCAACATGATTAGGAACAACAACTAGCACTGGCTTAGTTGCAACAGGATCAGGAACAATGACTACCCCTGACACAGAGTTCATGTCCAAGATGCTATTGCTGCTGCTTCACTAACAGAATCAGAATGAAGGAATTTCATAGCTAAGATAGAAAAATTTAGACATGAGAAATAACAATTACCTTTGGAATTTCAGAGACAAGGTCAGGAGTGGAAAATGAATGAGAAGCAATCACATTGCCGAAAGGATTGTTTGAAAAAGTTGGAACAGAAGCATCAATTCATGCTCTCTTTTGTTGGTCAACTGCTGCAGAAACGTGGGATTCAGTTAGGTTTCTAGCCTCCGACAGAAGTCACAAAGATAAAACGAAGGTTTCTGAGAAATAGTCCCAATATTAATGAAGCTAGCATTGAAGATCCTATGGAAACTTCCCAAGTTTTACCTAGAAAAAACGCTGAGAGTACATCTATTCTCTCTTTAAACACGAAATAATGGGATCTTCCCGAGTCATCGATGACATTTTCTGGAGTTAGTTTAAAATTTACAAGTTTGACTTGATTAAATTCAAAAGTTGAGATCGGACATGGAGGAAATGATCAAAGTTAAACCTGTGAATTCTAAACTCACTCCAGAAAACATCATCAATGACTCAAGAAGATCCAATCGTTCCATGTTTAGTGAGAGAATATATGCACTCTCTAGTTTTCTCTAGGTAATACTTGAGAAGTTTCCTCGGGATTTTAATGATAGCTTCATTACTAAAGGGACTATTTCTCATAAACCTTTGTTTTCTCTCAGTGATATCTGTCGGTGGCCAGATATACCAAACTGATCCCATGTTTCTTCAGCACTTGACCAACAGAAGAAAACATACATTGCTGCTTTTGTTCCATCATTTCCAAACGATCCTTCAAGCAATGAAACTGCATCTCATTCATTTTCCACTCCTGGCATGTCTAAATTTTATATCTTATCTTTGAAATTCCATCGTTCCGATTCTGTTAGTGTAGTCGCAGTAGCAGTCTGTTGGACATGAACTTTGTGCAAGTGGTAGTCGTTGTTCCAGATCTAGTTGCAAGTGAGCCAGTGGTAGTTGTTGTTCTTGTTCCTGTTGCAACTGAGTGAGTGGTAGTCGTTGTTCCTAATCCTATTGCAACTGAACCAGCAGTAGTCATTTTTCCTGAGCCTGTTGTAACTGCGCCAACGGTAGTTGTTATTCATTGTCCTATTGCGACCGAGCCATCAATAGTCGTTGTTCTTGATCCTATTGCAACTTGGATGAAACGAAAAAGGATTCTAGTGGAAAAAAGCATGGAAGGTAATCCTGGTCAACTTGGCAGATATTGGTGAACAATTGGAATCTAAATATCCGTCCAATTTCAAAACATATGGGGCATTCTTAATCAAACAGAGAAATCTTGGTGAAAATCGATTACTCCTTTTAGTTTTTGATGCTGCCCAATTACATGTAATAGTTGTAGAGATACATGGTTGGCTGTGCTATATATGCATAATCCTTAGTTTTGGTTGATGGTTGAATTTAGTCCATTATTTTAACCCTCACTAGTTTTGGTCGAATGGTTGGCTCTTACTAGATTATATATAGCACGTGGTGTTTCTTCTAATTTTGCTACAATTCCATATTTTTCTTTCCTATTGGAATTTTGTCTTTCGGATTTGGAATGTGTGGAGTTACAATCACAAGGTTGTGTGAAGTCACAATTCTGTGATAGCCACGTCAATGGTTGTTTGATCAAGATCAACGATCCAAATTTTAAGTTTGTATTTCAAGTTTTTAAAAAAGTCAAAATCTATAACATCTAATCTTGATTAAACAGTTGGTATTTCTTGTAATTTTGCAACAATTCAATTTTTTCCCATTTATTGGAATTTTGCCATTCATTTTGAATTTCTAGTTATAAATGCTAATACAAGATCTTAATTCATGTTTATACATTTATTTGTGGAATAGGTTCTGCAACTTCAGCAATGTGGACGAATTATAACTGAATATACATTACCTTGTACATTGGCAAAGTCACCAAACTGCTTGTCTAGATTGATTAGTCTATCTCTCACCGGTGCATGTCGTCTTTCTGATAAAGGGTTGCAGTTACTAGTTTCTTCTGCAACAACACTTAGATCCATAAATCTAAGCCAATGTTCCCTTCTCACTTTTGCTAGTCTCGATATTTTGGCTGATTCATTAGGATCACTTTTGAAGGAGTTATATCTTGATGATTGTATACTCATTGATGTTGCACTAATTTTATCGGCATTGAAGAGACTCGAACATTTAGAAGTGTTGTCACTAGCTGGACTTCCTACTGTTACTGATAAATTCATCAAGAATTATATCATTACATGTGGTCACAACATTAATGAGCTTGTTTTAAGGGACTGTGTGTAAGTACTATTTGAGCTTTTCGGTTCATGCATGGAATTTGTTTTTCTTATTTTTGCATACACTTAATTAGCAGTTTAATCGATTGGTTTATATCTCGATGTACAGGAATTTGACTGATGCATCAATGAAATTCATTGCTGAACATTGTCCTGAGTTGCATGCACTTGATATTACAAACTTGTGCAAATTGACAGATTTAACCATAAGATATCTTGCAAATAGTTGTCGAGCATTGCTTAATCTGAAGCTATGCCGCAATTCATTCAGGTAGTTTCTTGTTTTATACAATTTTCAGGCGTTTCATTATTATTATTATTTTTTATATATTACTTTTTTTCTAGTAATTTCTTGCTTTTTAGTAGGAAAGGAATCTTTGTTTCTGTGATAGTATATACTAGGATAGTACTTACTGGTATGAAAGGAAACTGGTCGCTTTTTCATTTTGGACTACGCACACAAATTTATATATTATCTGTAGTAATATTTATGAATAATTGAAATCCTCCCTGAGAAATTTTCTGTAATGTCTTCCTTAAGATGCTACAGATTCTCTAACAACATCTACAATGGAGACCCTCAACTTTGAGGTCTTAAATGGATCCCACATTAACACATCACTTTTTTATTATTTTTTAATAATAGTACCTAATAGGTACTCAACCACTACAATGGAGATCCTTCAACAAAAGGTCTAAATAGGACCCACCAATAACATTAAAAAACCAAGGTAAATTGCAATTGAAAAGCAATAGTACAATGACATTGATTATTTTAAGCAAAAGTAATGTGGGGCCCACTTAAGCATTGAGGTCTTAAGTGAGACCTTGGGTCTTAGAAGACCCCCAAAAAATTTCTCCACAATAGGGATACCTATTAGGTATTGGATCTTAAATAGTTAAGACCCTACCATTGTGGATGGTCTAACTCGTCATATATTGGTAGACTATTGCTAATATTTGTATGGACAGTAATTGATTTTCCAGCATTTGGAATATCATGAGTAATTTGTTCAAAGATTTGAGAACACCATTGCATACATCTTATTACCAAGTTTATATCTTTGTGATATGTTTGGATGGTGTTTCAGAGTGCTTATTGTGTAATCTTAACCCATCCTAAATTTCAATTGCCTAATAATAATTTAACCTTTTCTCCATTACAGCGATGAAGCAATTGCTGCATTTTTGGAGATAAATGGCAAATCCTTGGAAGAACTTTCACTTAATAACATTAAGAAGGTAACATTTTTAATATTTTCTTGCTGAATGTCTCTCATGTTATAGATGAACACATTAGCACTTAGAAAACTGTAACATGTTTTAAAGGAACGTGCATAATATGAAAGGATTCATCAAGTTTCAACTTAGCCTTTTGTCATTATATTGAAAGATTGATTTCATAACCAAATATTATGATAATTATAGACAATATAAATTATATTATAAAATTTGATTGATTTAACAAAACAAAGTTTTGTGCTATTGTTTCTGGAAGACATTATTGACTCAACTAATTCTTGAGTATTACTAATTTCAGGCTTCTGTTAATTTTTTGAGTATCTATCACATTTGGTTTGTTCCAGGTTGGCCAACAAACAAGCTTATCACTTGCAAAGAATGCCAAAAATTTGCATACCTTAGATTTATCATGGTGTCGAAACTTGACAGACAATGAGTTTGGTTTAATTGTCGATAGCTGCTCGTCATTGAGGTTCCTTAAACTTTTTGGATGCTCACAGGTAAATAAATTTATTAAATCAATTTCATGTAGTCATGAAGAAATATATATGTTTCGTTGAGTCTTTGTACGAAGAAATCAGTTGTTTTGTTGGGGAAGATTTTGAATGTCAAGTACTTTGGCAGGTAACAAATGCTTTTCTCAAAGGTCACTCAAACTCAGAGCTTCAGATCATTGGGTTGAAGTTGTGTCCTTTATTGCAGCATATCAAAGAGCCTAATCCTCATCAAAGTGTTTTGCGATATTCATCAGTCTCGCAGTAGATATTGATATAAATTAGAACTGGAAACAAAAATGTAATAAATAGATGCTGAAATTTGGCACAACTTGTTGATTTCTGATAACATGGTGTCACCCGAATAGACATGAATAGACATGAAAATAACTTTATCACCTGTTTTCACCTTTTGTTTTGGTGATATATTTGTTGATTAGTTTACTTCAAATTTGGAGAATATGATATTTTACTTTTTTAAAAACATCCCGACCTAAATTTATAGACTAAATAGTTTAGTTCTGATGTACTCAAGAAAATAGACAGGGCGGAAAATGGCAGCAAACTTGCAAATAGCACTCTTGGCAGCAAATTGCAAATAGTTTAGTTTTGGTGTTCTCAAGTTTGCTTCCATTTTATAGACTAAATAGCACTTAATGAATGTAGAAGTATAAAATTGGGTCTATCCTTGAGGAAAATAAAATTGGAATTTTATTTGGAAATGCTTCCTATTAATGATCCTGGTTTAAGGTCCTCCTTACTATGATTGAAAAGCTCCTCCTTACTATGATCGATGATTATTCTAGAAGAGTATGATTTCACATTTTAAAACATAAAATTTACATCTTTGACAAGTTTAAATAATGACATAGTCTTGTAGAAAATTATATAGGAACTAAACTCAAAGTTTTAAGAACTAACAATGGTCTGAAGTTACATTCTCCAAGTGGCGGTGGGGTGTGCCTGCAAAAGAAACTTCGACGCCCAAGTAAATCCTAGCAGGTAGCGTCGTGGCAATGAACCGAACCAACTCGAAAATAGTTCGAGACTCGATTCGATAATTAATTCGTTGAACTTGGTTCATGAACCAAATGAGCCGAACTTGAGCTCAAAATTAAGTTTGTTAAATAAACGAGTTGAACTTGAACTATGTTTGACTCGACTCGTTTGGTTCATGAACCAGCTCGATATATATATATATATATATCAATTGACACTCCCTTCTATTTAATTTATATAAATGTTTACATGTTTATAATTTTAAGAGATTGTCTAAATATATGGTATTGTACTGTATCAAGGGTAAATTTCAAGAACCAGTAAAATATAAAATTGATAAACAAGGCAAGACCATTATTCCTTGTCTTCCATTACATGTTTACATTTATAAGAAAAATGCAATCAACTTTCATATTACTTTACCCCAATTATTGATTAATATGCCACAAATTGCAGCTGATATCCAATTGTCATAGATGCTTCAATTCATACTTGTTTTGATTACAGTCATACCATGTTTAAGATTTGATGTTTAGTTTTCTAATTGTTTTTACTTGTCAATCGTGATGCTATCTAGATATAAAGTGGAGGCTTATTATACTTGGCTTCTGAGAAAGAAAGAAAAGAAAGAAAAAAAATAGGGCCACATCTAATAGCAAATAAGCTTGTAAATATCAAAGTAACATTCTTTTGTTTTCATAAGTCCCCCATCGGGAGTGGGTACACACAATAGATGGCAAGCTTTGCCTATAAATAAATCATGCATATGCTACACTGTTCAAGGTAGTGGTAGAGACCCAATTTCACTACGGCGAATTTTGTGTTTCCCTCTATTAATTTATTTGTTTAAATTGTGTTTTTTTTTTTTTGAATTATTGCTCAAAATGTTGATCTGATCAATTGATTATGTGTCTCTTGTATTTATTTATTTTTTTAAAATTTTTGACCAAAGCTTTTAAGAGGTTTAAATTAGTTGAACCTAACGAACCGAACTGAGCCTTTTACGAATATTAAACGAGCCGAGTTTGAGCTTAAAAAAAAGTTCGGTTCGAACTCGAGTCGAGTTTCGAGCTGAACCAATTCTTAACGAGTCGAGTCGAGCTCAGACGGATTCGATTCGACTCGACTCATTTCCAGCCCTAGGTAGCGATGTGAGTAAGTTGATTAAGTAATGTGTGGTCATACCTGGGGTGAGTCCCATATTTATAGTGATGTGCATGCTTCGTGGTTAGTTCTATCTTTGCTCCTCTAATTTGGTGTGTTCTGTAACGCCCTATTGAATTATTTGATTATTTTATTGAGTTTAGAGTACATTTTTATGACTTATGTGATTTATATAATAATTGTGATGTGTTGTTGATTTATTAAGTGCCTTATTTTATTATTTAATAGAATAAGATTTGAAAATAAAATAAGATTAAGTTGTGGGAGCTGTTTTGGAATTTAGAAGAGTTTAGTGGAATAAGTGGAAATAAGATAAAGAGGGTTGAGGAAATAAATAGGAGAAACATAGGTCAGAATAGTTTTTTACGTGAAACAAGTTTTTGAAGAAAAAGGGAGAAAACAAGAGAAGAGAAGAACCTAAGAGGAGAAGCTTTCAATCGATTAACCTAAGGTAAGGGTGGGACTAACCTTCTTTAATTCTAAGTTGTGTAATTCTGAAATTGGATTTAACATGTTGTAGGATGTAGTTTTGGAGGATTTAAGAATTAGGTTAAAAGTTGGAGAATTGATCAATTAAGAGTAGAACCTATTAATTTGATGTAGAATTAGTGTCCAGACCTTAGACTATTCATAGAACAATGATTAGAATCAGTTTTAAGGTTAAAACCATTGAATTGGATGAGTTTTGAGAAAATCGGCAATTCTGCCCGAGCTGACATTCATCGCTCGCCATAGCGAGCAGACGATCTCGCCTCGCGAGTGATGAACTTCATCGCTCACCTAGCGAGTTACCTAGTGAGTGAAACATGATTGAATTAATGTTAGAGGTCAAGTTTTAGATGGTTTTGAGTGTCTTAACCTGTTTAGGAATGATTAGGCAAATTTTTAGATTTAATTTTGACATAGAGAAGTCAGAAAATGGGATTTTTGAGTGAAAAATGTCAAACTCCTGAGAGCAATCAGATTTAGCTCGCCACGACGAGTAGCCAACTCGCCATAGCGAGTACCTTTTTTCCTGAACTCGCCACAGCGAGTAGAGTGGCTCGCCTCGCGAGCTACTCAGTGGCAGTCACCTTGTTTAGGGTTCTTGTGATCTTTGTCGCACGTGATGTTGTGAGTTGATCTTGGGTTAGGAATGGAAGTTGTTTATTAAGTTATAGACTTACAGAGAGCCTGAATCAAATGACTAATAATTGTTGAATTGTTTAAGATATTTGTATAATGTGTTGAAAATGTATGATATGGAAATTATTATTGTTTATATCATTCAAGTTGTTATTGTTGATGTTGCTATGTTGCAAGATGTTTATGTTGCTGTCTCTGCTGTTGTTGAATCATTATTGTCATTAAGTTGCAAGTGTTGGTCTAAGTTGTAAGGTTGTAAGCTGTTATTCCAAGATATTGGATCATATAAGTTGTGGAGTTGTCTAAGTTGTACGTTGTTGAGTCCCTGCATACTCATTTGAAGTTGAGGGATTGATGCCCTGTGAGCTTTTGCTCTTTACGTTGAGGGTTTGATGCTCTGTGAGCTTTTGCTCTTTAAGTTGAGGGTTTGATGCCCTGTGAGTATAATTATACTCTATATGTTGAGGGCTTGATGCCCTGGTTGGTATCACATGCATGATTAAGAAGTTGAAGTTGCATATGTTGAGTTTAAGTTGTAGAAGTCGCATTGTCATTGTCGTTAAGTTGTCATTTATCAATGAGTTGTTAATAAAGAACTATGTGAAGTATTAATATTTATTAATCGTTGTTGTTTATGTTGTTATGAGATGATTGAAATATATAGTAATTTTGCTATATTTATGGTTATAAGAAGTGTATCATCATGTCTAGTTGTTTTACTCTGATTTATGTAAAAAAAATTCAAGTTGGGAAAACGGAATGTTACATGTTCTGCAATGACATTACTCAAGCTATTTGGAGTAACAAAATCCAAGATAGACGGGAGCTCCTATCTGATTCACGCGAGCTCTTGTAAGTAGGAACAAATTAGTGCATATCTAATAGTTTTTTATATTTAAGGCGGTGGAGCTTGTTGGTGTATGTAGGAATTATCATGTATTACATGTGGATCTAAGATGTGATATATTTTGAGATGGTACAAGAGATAGGATTGTGTACTACACCATGTCGTAATGCAAGATGGTCACCTCATATGGTTTTGGATCTGGCAACTTTATTGGACCTTAATGCCACATTCTAGATGGGCTTTCTTGTTGGGTGACACAGTGAACGATAAGATCGGGACTCATGCAAGTAGATCGAGGGTATCGTTGATATTAAATCTTTTTTTTAGGGGAGATAGAAATTAAATCCTTATAAAATTATTAAAATTTTCAAACATAAATGAATCTATGTTAGAGTTTATTCATTATTTTACCATACAAAAATTAACATTAATTAGCATCTTGGTTATGTCATTTTAGTCCTCCACATTATCTTTTGTTTGCTCAATCTCTAGTATACCACAAAGGTATTTACACTAGCCATGATAGGTATTTCCTGAAAAATGAAAAGTTAAATTCTTTCGATCAAATCAAATTTCGAAGAAATTGCTCTTACTGCTACTGTACTATAAACGTTTCACTGGCACTAAGGATCCTTGGGTTACAAGCTTCCTCAACGGTCCCAATAAAATCAACATTTTTCGGATTATATTAAACTTGACAAAAAAAGTATTAAAATACATTGTTTTGCTTATACTCAAAAATCATTTTTCATTCTCATCATTCAATAAAAAATCAACATCTAATTTTGATTTTCTTTCTTGCATTTTTAAAAAAAAAAATATCACACAACTCTGATTCAAATCTATGATTAAAATGTTCCAAATAGTTATTTTTCAAAAAATGATATTAGTAAAAAAAGTGTTGAGTTCTCCAAAAGCGCTAGCTCTATAATTTGAAATTCATGTTAGAATGGAATTTGATACTTTTCATTTTAATCTCTATTACGTTCACAACAAAAAATTTGTGATTTGCTGTAATATACCTGGTTAGGACTTCGTTTTCTTTCTCCATAAAGAAGAAATAGTATTATGTATCTCAGTTCTATAGTGTACATAATAAAATCTACTGAAGTATTTAGTCTGTAAATTTAGGTTTGAATATCTCTAAAAAGGAACAATAACAATAGCATCTTCTCCACTTACAACAAAACTATTACGCCGATCAACAAATGAATTACCGAAACAAAATGTGAAAATAGGTATAAAGTGATTTTCATGTTCTTGTTCTTATTACCAAAACAAACATATTACTAAATCTCAGCATCATCCATATATTTGATTCTGTTTCTTGTTCTAATTTGTTTCAAAACCTACTGCTAGACTGATCAATATCGCAAAACACCTTGATGAGGATTAGGCCCTTTGATATGCTAAAATAAAGGACATAACTTCAACGAATGATCTGAAGCTCAGAGTTTGAGTGCCCTTTGAGAAAAACATTTGTCACCTGCCAAAGTATTTCACATTCAAAATCTTCCCTGATAAAATAGCCAAGTTAAAGACCGAGAGAAGTTTTGTGACTTTGATAGAGGTATTTACCTGTAAGCATCCCAGAAGTTTCAGGAACCTCAGTGACAAGCAGCTATCGACAATTAAACCAAACTCATTGTCTGTTAAATTTTGACGCCATGATAGATCTAAGGTATGCAAATTTCTGGCCTTGTTTGCAAATGACAAGGTTGTTTGTTGGCCAACCTGGAACAAACCAAATGGAATAGACACTCAATAAATTAATCAATATAACTTGTATTTATCTGGCTGCAACAACTAAAAAGTTAACTGAAAACCAGATAGAAGAAAAATTAACAAAATCCAAAAATTGCTATTATTTACGAATCGATTGAGTCGATAATGTCTTCCATAAACAGTAAGACATAGCTTTATTTTGTAAAATGAATCAACTTTCCTAATAGAATTTAAATTTGAATATAATTACCATAAGAGTTGGTTATGAACTCAATATTTCAAGATAATCATGAAAAAGGCTAATGTGTTCAACTTTCCTAATACTATATGCAACCAGATCAATCCTTTCATATGCACAGATAAGGCTCTACAACATTTTACCATTTTCTAAGTACTAATGTGTTTAACTTTAACATGAGAGGTTTCTGTCAAAAAAAAAAAAACTTTAACATGAGAGACATTCAGCAAGAAAATATTATAAACATTACCTTAAGATTACAAAGTGAAAGTTCTTTCAAAGACTTGCCCTTTATCTCAAAAAATGCAGCAATTGCTTCATCACTGTAACGAAGGAAAAGTTATATCATTATTAGTCAATTGAAATTAGGAAAGATTAAGATTACACATAATAAGCACTCTGAAACACCATCCAAAGACACGTTAAGCATATCACACGGACATATACTCGGTAATGAGATGTATGTAATGGTGCTCTCAAATCCTTTGAAAACAAAATTATATTGTATATTTACTTAATTGTTCAAGAAAGGAAGATGTCAATGAGATCCAAGTGAAAAGATAGTGACATTCTGTTCTTGCTTCGCTATATAAGGGGTACCTTGTCGGTGATGTACCGTGATCAATGTCTTGGAATAACTATCTATATGGTTAAAAGGGAATGGATGATGGTTTGCTTCATATCACATCTATATATGAGGAATAGGCAGGAAGTTGATCTCTATCATGGTTACCATTGTGGCCCATGATCTTAGAAGTCGTCAACTTCTACCCACTCTAACCTTTCCTTGGTCGATGTTTATGAGGCCAAGTATGAAGGTACGTCTAGTAGTGCTGGCACGATCTAGTCACCTCTAGGAAACGTGCACATGCTAGTAGTTGTTTGCCAGCTCGGTGTTGGGCATGGATATTTCAACATTGGAGGTGTCGTGATTATCTAGGAGCTGGATGGATGTATAAAGAATATGACAGTCTACATCCCAAATACTATAAAATTATAGCAATACCATTCCATACAGTGTCTACCATCAAAAGCGCGTGTCTGCCTCTCTTTTGGCTTGACAACAGATAGAATTGACATAACCAATGTCCTTTTGAGTTTTTAATCAAAGAAATTACACTAGTTTAAAAAATAAAAAAGATATAACTTGTAATTGACCAAATAAAACACATGGTAGACGATGATGACGAAGAAATAAAAAGCATCTTCAACGTGTTGTGCATCAAAGTGTTTCCTGCAAGTGGATAGATTGCAGATCTATATTTAATAGAGATTAAAAGAAATAAAAATAATAAACTCAACAAACAAATAAATGAAAAGTATGGAATCATAAGTGAAAATGTATATACCTGCGACATCCATTTGTCTATGTTGAATCTTTGCAAAAAGTGATTAAGGCGCAGCTGCTGTGTTGGGGATTTAGAAAATGTTTGTGTACATACTTGCAGCATCTATGACAAGTGTATTGCGGATTTATAAAATTGGGTTAGAAAGTGTACAGACACCTAACCCTATTATCTAAATCCCAGCACCACCTCAATTATCTAAAAAAAAGTTGAATGGTTGCATAATTACAAGAAAGACAATTGTTCGATCAAAGATTAGATGTTACATATTTTGACTTTCTTTTTAAATTTAAAATACGAGTTTAAAATTTGGATCTTCCAATCTTAATAAAAAGAGACACCAATGTGGTCGTCACTGGATTGTGACTTCACACAACCCAAATTCAAATGTCAAAATTGAAATTTGGAAAGAAAAAGGTGGAATTGTAACAAAATCACTAGAAAAACCAAGTACAATATCTGCTGAACAATTAAATTGAATGAACATACCTCTAATATGGAAGTGTCCAATGTTCCAAAATATTTTATAAATTCTTCCTCTGTCAACCAGAAGCAATCTTTAAGCCGAATCACATTTGAAAACCCACTAAGAAGTAGTTCAAGAAAGTGACCATTCATTTTGCCCAGATCACATAACAACGTGCTAAGCCTTTGCTTTAGCTCTTCAGAAACACTATCAAGCGAAGCAATGGCATCAGCATGGTTCGCAAGAATGTTAAGGCACAATTCTTGCAATGAAGGAACACTAAAGCTTCTCTTTTCCAAATCTTCTTCATTGAATTTTGAATGCCAAATAAGAGATTCATCAACAAGCCCTTTTTTCATGCTTTTGGCGATTCTTTCTTGAATAGCTTTAATTGCTTTAGAGAAAGGTGTTGGAGAACCATCATCAGTTTCATGTTCCATATCATCATTCTCTTCGTTCACCGAAACAGTGTGGCGCTGCATATTCCTTTGCAATTTCTCTGTTAATTCGCATGTGCCTATCTCTTCGAATTGAGGCATTCCTATGAGATTCGCTCTTGAAAAAGAGTTCATGTGTTTTTTCATCTCTATAAATGTGTTTGTGAAGTCCACAAGGAGGTTGAACATATTTTGCTGCAGTTAAGGCAAAGATTACGGCAATCTCTTCGTCGGAAAAATCGTTGTCCTTTAGTCGTTCTATGGTAGAATCTATGTCACTAACTGGAGGGACAAAAGAATTGGAAGAGGGAGGTTGTTCTTGTTCTTGTTCTCGTTCTTGTTGAGAGGGAGTGAGGGTTTCTTGAGTATTTTCATTGGATGGTTCCATTTTCTGTTTTATATTCTTTCTTTCCCGCGCAAAACTAGTTCATCAAAAACTACAATGTTAGTATGTTAATAATTTGGAAAAAAAACTGAGAATATTTTGGTCCAATGCTATAAGAACTAAATCACATGAACACCACAAAAAGTGACATTTTCTTTAGTAGAAATTCTGTAAGAACATGTGACTTAGTAAAAAATAATGGCTAAAATGCAACTTTGGCCTCCTATGTTTGACTCCATAGCAATTTTGACCCTCTATTAAAAAAAAATCACTTTTCGACCCCCTAACTTCACACCCTTTTGCAACTCATAGACCCCCTCTGATTTTGACTGGATCAAAGCCCAGGTGGCCAGGAGATGGATGCCGCGTGGCATTTGATTAATTAAAAATAAAAAAAATAAAAGATTAATTGAAGGGAGCACGTGACAATCATCTTCCTCATCTAAATCCTTCATATTCTTCATCCCTTTCTTAAACCCAGAACCCAAATAATGAATTCAACTCCATTGCCACACAACAATAACAAGGCTTCAAAACCAGAACATCTCTTCCTTTGAACTTCGATTCTTACTCCAACATAACTGCTCAAACCAAAATCAGAATAAATAATGAATCCAAAATCAAAATGAATCTTGGTAATCATCATTATTACTCATAAATCAGATCTTCCCAATACTCAATTCCTTTAAGTTTCAAATAAATAATCATTATTACTTCTTCATCTTCCCAATAAAAATGTCAAAAATCAAATCTTTATTATAAAAATCGAATTCTTATTCAAAAGGGTCAATGAAAATAAGATGAAACGACCTCATGTTTGAGCATGTGAAGAAGGGTAGTTTTGCGGCATTATCAAGACCAAGGAATGCTAGAATTCCATAGATCGATCAAAGATGAACATTGTTGAGAGAATTTTCATGGTTGATCTCATTCAAAGTCGCCCTCCCTCTTTCTAATTTTGATGGTGTGTAGAAAGAGCTTTTTTGATAGTGAAGAGAGAAACGATGAGGTGGGGTGGAATCACGTGCCAATTCCTTTTTAATTCTTTTTTAGTTCTTTTTGTTTTTTATTTTATTTTTAATTAATTAAATGCCACGTGGCGTCCATCTCTCGGCTACATGGGCTTTGACCCCGTCAAAATCATAAGGGACCTATGAGTTGCAAAAATAGTTAAAGTTAAGGGGCTAAAAAGTGATTTTTTTTAATATGCGACCAAAATTGCTACGGAGTCAAACATAGAGGACCAAAAGTGCATTTTAGTCAAAAGAGTTGTGTTATTTGAACATCCATATATGTGACAACTTTTGTGACAACCAAAATTTTACAAAGGAAATGAGGTAGTGGCACAAAAACCAAAGAAATAGATAGAGAAAGTAAAAAGATAATGTGAGTATGAGAGAGAAAGTTGTCATAAAAGTTATAAAAAATAATTGTTCAAATATCATTTCTCTAGAAAAAATAATTGATGATGAAGAAAGTTCGATGATAAAAGTGTTAGAAAGAGGTGTAGCTTGTTATACAGGGCGGACTAATTAGTGGACAAAATGAAATTCGGTTAGTTTAGTTAGTAGAGTGTTAAATATGTTAAAAAAATTTATATTTCTTTTTTTAAAACAAAGTTTAGTTAGGAGTGTAAAACATGTTTTGTTTTTTTGACAGAAGAGTGTAAAACATGTTAATAATTTTTATAGTTTTGACAACAAAATTATTTGATGTACACCCGCGTACGGTTAATCAAGTATAAATATATGATTAATTCAGTTGATAAGTTATGAAAGAATAATCAAATATAAATCCAAAGATAATGAAAAATAAATCAACAATAGATAAATAAAATGGCCAAAATATAAATCGACAAATCCTGAATGCAAAAAATACTACATCCAACCTTCCATAATAATTTGTGCTTTTTCTAACCTTAATAGGGAGCTGTAGATAATCAAGTGACCTCCAAAGCATGCGACCTATAAAAGGGGGGAAACGAAAATTCTTAGATGTAATCAAATGACCTTCAAATCATTTGAGACATATATAAGGGTAAAAGGTAAATTTGGAGATAAATCAACTATTGTGTGGATCGCCTCATAAACAATAATCAAAAGATAATCCAACACGAATCTAAGAATAATAAAGTAAGAAATCAACAATAAATTAATAAAACGTTCAACTTATGGATCATCTGATAAATAATAATCAAAAGATAATCAGACATGAATCTAAGAATAACAAAACAAGAAATGAACAATAAATTAATAAAATGCCCAACTTATGGATCGCATGATAATTAATAATCAAAAGATAATCTGACATGAATCTAAGCGTAATGAAGTAAGAAATCAACAATAAATTAATAAAATGGCCAACTTATAAATTGAAAAATTCGGATTATAAAAACTCAGATCCAACCCCCTTTAATAATTTGTGTTCTTTCTAGCCTTAATAGGGAATCAGAGAAGGTAACATCGCTCGCAATTGATAATCAATTGGCATCCATGTCATGCAACCTAGAAACAGGGAAAAATAAATTATGAGATTGATTGACAATGCGAAAAGAAAAATTAAAGGAATACAAGTATATAAGATCATTGATCAAACACAACATCCCACCAAATTGTTTATGGGGAATCGATGGGATGAACACAGCTGCGTCTAGAGCTGCGCAAATCTTTACACTAGGGTTAGAGAAAGAGAGTGCTTGTTATATACGAGTGAGCGGTCAAAACTTTCTAACCCACTTACCTTGACCGAGAAAGTAATATTGTATTAAAAAAAACATAAGAAAAATAAACTAGCAAAGCAAAATTACCAAAAAGACAAAGTTTTAGCATAAAAATGCCGTGGAATATATCTATGAGACACACCATTCGTTTATTATTCTCAATTACTTTTTCTGATCTTATTTATAAGAGACGTATTTTTGCTCCGTTCTTAATACAAAAAACGTATACATTTTAAGTGTATTAATTATTGAAATTCCTTAATCAAATGAATTTATATTTACCTTCTTTCAAAGACATTAACGAGACTCAAATTCACAACACAACATCTCATATTCAAATCTTATCTTTTTACCACTAAATCAAAAATCATCACAGCTTTTAAATCTTCTTTCAATAGACAAGGCTTTTGAATCAAATATAACATAATTTTGGATAATTGATTTTTCTTATACCGTTCATATTTTCAATATGAATATTCATTGTAAGAAAACTATGAAATTGAACATTCTTTTAATTGTCCAATGAAAAACGAAGCTGCTATAGCACAAAAGGGATCGATCCATAAAGATTTTGGAATGAAAATTAGTTTAAAAATGAAGGAAAACTAATTCTGGGTTCTGTTTTTAAGTAGGTATAATTCTGGGTGCATGTCAAACCATCCTTTGATTAATCTTCTTTTATGTAATCACTCACGTGA
Source organism: Medicago truncatula (assembly GCF_003473485.1). Lineage (NCBI taxonomy): Eukaryota > Viridiplantae > Streptophyta > Magnoliopsida > Fabales > Fabaceae > Medicago > Medicago truncatula. The sequence continues at coordinate 60,109,905 of NC_053045.1, read as the reverse complement.
ACTCATTTGACTCTTTTAATTCAACCTGTTAGCTGTGATGGAGTGAAGATCTAGACTGAAAAACAGGGAAGAAGTAAAATAGTGCAGGTAATGAGAAGAAAAAGAGTATTTTAACAATACTCATCCAATGGTCAGGATCTAACCCTCTCATCTTTCATTTTAAAAGGGCATCTCATTTGATATGTCTTCTATATTAAAAAAAAAAAATTGATTTTTATGAATGTATGTTTTGAATAGTTTAGATTACGTGTATATGGCCGGCACTTTTAATAAGTTTCATAATTGAATCGGAAGCTATAGAATTGATTTTGTCACTAACGTTGAAAAATAAAATACCAAATATCATATGTGGTCATTTAAGTTAGAAGTTTATAATAAGTTAATTTTTAAGTTTTTTTTTTTTTACAACTTCACCTTTAAGTTGGAAAATATTTGCAGTGTTTTTCTATTTTTATCAAACTCAATTAAAAAATGTTTATGTAGATATTTAATTGTTAAGTTGGTATGTTCAAATTAACTGTTCTCAAAATTAGGGGTTCATAAGTGTATTATTCGATCTTGATTTGACACAAAGTTGATCGATTACTTAATTTATAATATTGATAAAATATTTATCTGTAAAATTAAGTTTGAATTCAAAAACTTGAAGAACAAAATGTGCATAAGTAACCATATTTGATGTCATAAATACTTTTGGACATATGCTCTTAATGTTAAATGGTTCATAAACATTTTTTAACGAAGTTAGCTAAAAATATGGATAACGGTGTAAATATTAAGGGACTTAAATGACCAACTTGTAATAAAAAAAAGGAACTTAAAAGGACCAATTTATGACAAAAAAAACTTAAAAGACTAATATCTTGTTATAACATCCAACTTAAAGGAATGGGGAAAGTATTTGGCCACAAATAAACATAACAAGTTTGATGACTAACCAACAATGCTTAAAACCAAAGATAATCTTGATGCATCTTTGCATCAACATGAGTTTGGAAAAATCGCAGTGGCATTGTGATTTAGTAAGGCTTAAAATGTATCTTTTGTCAAAATCTCACTACTAATCCAAACTTCACTCAATCCGGCGTTAAGAAAGGTGTTAACCCTTGGCTGGGTTTCACTTGCATATTGTTGCCATTAGGGAGTATACTTTAATATATTTTATTAGAGAAATTAAATTTTCCATTTACTTGCTACATTCACTAAAAATAAACACAAAAATTATGGACTGGCAAACTGTTGTTACTCAATAATAACATGATGGATGGTCAGAAAGCAATAAAAAATTCTCCAGATTACAAATACAAAAGCCACACCATAGTGACCCCCCCACAAACAACAGCAGCAACAACAACAACAATAAACAACTAAAGAAGAATTAAAAATCAATCATGAAAATATCTGCTACACTACAATGTAGAAGGAAGATTTATAGAGCAAGTTGTTGAGAATTAGTCTCATGGTTCAAAATCAGTTTTTACCCACTGCCCATATTTGCTTTTCATTTTCTCATCAAACTCCTTATCTTTAATTTCGTCAATCTTAGCTACATTTGCAGTGGATTCCTCTTGCACTTTAGAGATCCTTCTACTTCTCTTTCTTGCAATAGCCTCTTTCTCAGCTTCAAGTTCTTCATAATCTTTCACCACACAACTATGCACTACACAACTCAACACCAACACAACAAACTGCAACATACACATTCCCATCAAAACCCCACATTCAAGCCTTACCAATAGTTTAGCTTCTTTTGGGTCCCTTGATGACTTTAACATTTTGAGGCTTGCATTCTCTTTGGTAAACAAAGCAAATATGGTGAGAATTTGTCCTATCAAAGAGGCTAGTGTCAGGGAAATGTGAGTGAGAAAACACAAGTGTGTGAGGTGTGAATAGAAGCCGACAAAAGATGAGAAAAGTGATATGGTGGAAACCATGAGGAATGCCATGCCAAATGAAGTTGGTGGCATTTTGAGGAGGATGGTTGGTGCAAATGAGGTAGCAGAAAGGATAAAAAGTGTGAAATTCAAAGAGCAAAGAAGGAGGACGGTGAAGGAACATGCTTTTCTAAGATTGGAAGATGCCATTTTGGTGCTGTATTTTGTGTGTGTGTGGAGAATATGTTTATTGGAAAACGGTAGAGAAATTGAATTTATAAAGCAGGTTGAATGGTACCGTTAAAGATTGATGTAACGGCTAGCATAAGGAAGACCCCACTTTTATGGTGAAAATGCAATATTCCCTTCGCAGGTATTCAAACAAACTACCTCGAAATAAGGTGAATCAAATTTGCACCTTGTTGATATCATTGGGAATCATGTTTGGAGCCATGTTGTAACAGTTACTACTCATGATAGAAATATACGATATTAATAAATTTGTGATAATCCTTATTAGAAAGAAGAAAAAATAATCAGGTAGTAACGTACGAACATTGTTAGAATAATTTATGGTTTTTTCTAAATTACCCACCAACCAATAAAAATGAGCAATTTATTTGTGGGATTAAGATAGTTCATGAATATGTGCTTATGTGGCTAATGTGTATTGGTTGGGGTAAATTACTCATCATTCTTTCATTGGTAGACTAGTTATCACCATAATTTATCATGGTAAACCATATATTAGCAACCAAAAAAAAAATTGTCATGATAAAACCTCTCAAAAAAAGATCAGGGAAAATAACCCTTGGTGAACAAAAGTTGAGTAGACATTTATTTAAATTTGAGAGTGTGTTTGACTACACCAAATCACTAACTTATAATAGATAGTTCATCGCGGAGTACTCGATCATTGCGTATAAATTTGTATGATCAAAATAAAATTATTTGATAAAAGTTGCTCGCTCGTGAACTGATAGTGCTTTTCGCTATAACTTTTAACATTTTTTAAGATACAATTTCACATAATGCTGGAGTTTTTAACTTATAATGTGTCAAAAAAATTCCTATGGTTACCCTCATTAAAATAATGCTTGCCATTTCAGAGATAAAAATTTCGTTGATGAATAACATATAAATATCTTTGTAAACGCTCTTTAAATCTTTGGGCTTTCTATGACCCCTTGTGCCCCAAAATCCAATTTATCTAAATTTTTTATTAATCCCTTCCATGAGTTAAACGAAATTGGTTTACTCGACATGTGAATATTTATGTGTTTTTGTCTATCTCTTGGGCAAAAAAGTTTGATATAAATCACTTTTAGCCAATTTTAGTTTGAAGACAACTAATACGTAGTGCAAATAACTAATTAGAAACACCTAAATTTTGGATCTGGAAAATACTAATATAGCCACATGTACAAATTACCAAGCCAGCATTAAATTATCAAAAACAAAATCATCAAACCAGCAAAGCAAGTTAAATAGCCGTTTGACTACAGTGAGCAATTTTTCTCCCATCAACTGCTCCATAATTTCATATTGGAGGGCCACGCCACAAAATTCAAATAACCTTACCGGTATCAGCTTAACCCCACTTTGAGACTTGTAGGCATTTCAAACAGGCAGTGACAAACTTTAACATTTGACTTATACATCCTGCAGAAACTATACTAAGATTAGAAAATTGTATGAAAAAACGAGTGGTTGAATACAAAGATTAGAAAAACCACCATTTTTGAGTAACAAGAAACCTGTTCTGAATCTATATAATTTACTCCACCACTACCAGTGCAATATTTTTTACGAAAAAAGTGTTCTGAGTAAAAGAGTATAGAAACTGTATTATAGGTGTAAACCTGAAAATGGTTTAAATCTAAATAGTAATAAACTAGAATTGGCAAGTTATTACTAGAAAAACATACTCATCGATAAACTCCAGTGCAGATAAATCATCATCATTCTGGATACATTTAGTTTGAATACATTCTTCTTGAGAAATTAAAAGGAGACGTCGATTTGAAAAAAGGAATGATATTCGATATTTTCATCTTTCAGAAAAAAATTAGATCTATTCCCAGTGTCCTTTTTACAAAAGTTTTTATTTTCAACCACTACGTAAACCTTCTTCCAAGGGGGATTGAATTTGAAGGTTATACCTTGTTTACATTCTCTTCTATTGTAATCTTTGCTCAAATCAATCAGCATCACTGTGGGTTATGATGGCCTCAACTCTATCAAGTGATGCTTCTAGCCGTCCCGACTGCATGTTGAACATTGGCTCACCAGTACCTAGACCCCTGTATAAAGTTTCAATTAGTCAATCATTCATGAAATAATTGCATGCTAAAAACAAATATAACATGTATAAGCACACTAAAAATTCGTTTATGTAAAAGAATAGTTGAACAAAAAATCATTTATCTGAAGCACATATTTTCTAAGTACTGATTAAAAAAAAAATCAAGATTTCAAAACTTGCCCAGTAAGCTCAGGAAGAATATAGTCAGCCCTCCATCCAAACCGTAAATCAAAGCCAGGGAACAAACCAACTGATGTCTTATTTCGGATTCGGGAAACATTATCTCCACCCAAACATGTTGTGAGCTTCCATTTCCAACCAGTAGCATGCATTTTAAAACTGTGTCCTACACCAACCTGTGCAGATTATGTCAGTGTTAATTGCTTCAAATGAAATGTGGGAGACCAACTTATCATAACATTAACAATAACACAGTGGAATGAATACATAAAAGTGTGTAATAAAAGCAACATTTTGTTACTATTTATAAACATTTTTGCAAGGATCATGATTAAAAAACACAAGAATTCGACATCATCAAACCTGAAGATTCACAAATCTGGTAATTGGGATCTTTTTTGAGAGAATGCGAACATCATGCTGAATGGGCTCATAAATTAACTTCCATTTCCATTCAGGTGTCAAAGGTTTAAATACAAGCTTTGCTTGACATTCATTGATCGGAGCATTGTAGATCTGCACACACAAAATTGATCTCCTGAATATGTAGTAATCATCATGTGAAAACAATTGTCTAGAAGAAGAAAAAAAACTCACAACATTAACTTATTAACTGAAGACATCCAAATATAGAAATGCTTAAATTTCATAGAGCATCATTCCTTTTAATTAAGAATTCTCATTGAAAATTCTTGTATCCGTAGAACAGATGAGTTTAATCACATAGACAGGATAAAAAGACAACATCTAACCATACCACCGTAGTGCGATTAGAACAGAATAATCTCGTTTATGCACCATGCATGATGAACTATGAAAGCAGTATTTACTCTCCCAGTCCCTTTTTGACTGTCAACTTTGTAAAAGAATTTTGTTCTTTATTTGTCATTTTCAAAGTTCAATGCAACATTAACTATTGTTTCGTCTATAATACAACAACAACGAAGCCTTATTCCACTAAGTGGGGTTTGTCCATAATACCCTTAACTATTTATTGCAAAGAGTGAAATAGGTAGAATGAAATAAAAAAACAGTTAAGGGTATTATAGAAAAATGACAAATAATACCATCAAAAGTAACAAAATTTATTAGTTTTCTAAGTATGTGTCAATAATCTTAAAATGAAAACTAAGGAGGGAGTAAACGAAAACTAAGGAGGGAGTAAATGTTAGCTTAGTGATCCAAGCTACAAAACACTGAAACAGTAACCAGACTCTAATACCACATTAAGAAGTCTCGACTTTCGAATCATAAGCTGAGGGCAGGAAATGAAGTGCGGGTACTCTTTAGAGTCCCTATGATAGATACCGGTTCATAATCTTGGAAGAAAAGAAGCCCTGTCAGTGTAAGCTGTCTTTATTGTTGTACCAATATGCAGCCAGTGAGTAAGGAAAAAATAACACAGATAAACACTACAGTGGCAAATCTTCCGTTTATTCAATAGAATTGGCATCTACCAACATATTAAGTTCCCCAATCAAAATACCAGTGTTGTTAAATAGCGGATTTAGCGGCCCTATAACGTAATTTTATCAATAATGTTCCGAAATACCCTGGTTAGTACAAAATGTTGTCAAACAGTGGCATTATATTGTGTATCAGAATTTTATCAAACCACTATTTTACGTGATTTAAAATTGACAACACTGCAAAATCCCCATTCATTCTTTCCTTCGGATATAAATCCATTAAAGGCATGAATTCATTATTTGCTTAGTTGATATGATTTCTCGTAACTTTAGCATTTTAGTTTTAACAGAAGAAGAAAAAAAAGAATGCAAAAACCAGTGCACCGCTTCCTTATCTTTCTCACCGTAATAACACCATTCTTCAACTTCCATAAAAGGTCATCTCAATTTTTCATTACCAATAACAGAGTATACACGTATGTGTTTCTAAGACTTTCCATTTCTCGCAAGAATCCAACTTAACAACAGCAATCCGTAAAAAAAAAAAAAAAAAACAAAACCGAATGTAAAACGTGAGGTTAAGAGACAGATACGAGTTTCACTTCTACCCCATCGAAAATCTTCATAGAACACTGATAACTTGTACGAGAATTGATCAAAAAACTCCTATAGATTTGATTTTTTTAAACCAGACAATTTTATTCACGCAAATCAAGAGTACATAAATTTATACATGAGGACATTAATATTGAAAACTAAATCTTCTCAAACCACCCTAAACATGACAGCACGGCACATAAACATCATATAGTTTTGGCTATATAGCACCTCGAGAACCAGAACCAGAAGTCTCTCCAGAAAGCATAACCCCACCAGTGTTTGCTCCTTTCGGAACAAACTTTCGAGCCCACACATGTTTCCCATTGATTGAAAATTTGACTTTGGAAGCCCCTCTCAGAATCATATCAATAGTACTAACATTATAAAAAACAATTCTAGCAAAAAGTGATTGTTCATTTGATGAAGTTTCTTGCATAAACAAAGCCTCAATGCAATCTCCATAAGCCATAGTAAAAAATTCTTGAACTTCCCATTCTTCAACACGATACCCCCTCGAAAATGTCACAAATAATGTCCTATCATCCGCCGGTATGATTCCTCCTTCTCCATTGTTGTTTCTCAGTTGTTGCACAATTGCACCGGCAATCCCAAACGAACCGAACTGCAGATCCACTGGTCCAATTGAACCATACCAAAAATTGCTGTGCTCTGCCATTCTCTCCGCTAAGTTTCTCAACATCACCTGTTGCATGATGTCACCAAATGAACTCATACAATCTTCTCTTCTTGTTATCTCCATCCCTTTAATAGCTTGCTCACGATTCTCAATAAAGAATCTTGGAGAAATTTCGTTGTCCATCAGGCTTTGAAGCAGTGGAATATCATTTGCTTCAGAAGATGATATTGCAATTAGGGAAGTGTTATTGTTGTTCGTAAGACAAGTGAGACAAATCATTGATTCAACGGCAATGTCATTGATCAAATTAATAGGCGAAGACACAATCCTTACGATAACATTACGAAAACCAACTTTTTCCAACCACAGCCACATAGCAAGCAATCGCATGGAGTCGGAGGGATCACGAGAAAGATTAGTGACAAGGATTTTGTACAGTTCTCTGTCCATTTGGTGGAACAGAAGAATATCGTCTCAGAGAAACAGTGAAAGAAAGTGGAGAATCCGTTGAAGGAAACATGAAACAATGCTATGTTCAATTCGGGAAAGTTGGTAATGTATAAATAGTAGTGAAGAGTCACAACTATTGGTGATATGAGACATGTTCACGCATCAAGAGACGTGTTTTTTGAGTGAGTTCGTAAATGGGTTATAACATTTCAAGTGTACTCGTTACAATTGCAGCGTGAATTTGAAAGGATTACACTGCTTTACACAGTCAGTAAAACAACGTCTGTGTTAATTAGGGTTTATATGTGACATTTGCATGCAACAATTAGAAACACACAAGTGTAAATATTATTACGAAATTTGAAAGTAATAAAGAAAAATTGCGAGGAAAACGTACCTCCATATTGAGAGCAACACGAACACCTTGAATTTCTTTACGGAATTTGAGAAATAACTCAGAAGGCATCAAATTGATGTTGTATAACTCATCCCACGAAGTTGCAGGTTCCTCTTCCACGTTCGAGTTCGATTTCGAATTCGAATCCATTAGAGAAGAGAACTGAGCAATCTGGCTAACGAACGAGTCTCCCAAATGTGATGTTCTTCAAGTTGCTCATAAATCTCTAAATCACCGTTTTATTTGTCCTGTTTGTAAGGGTAGTAGGATAAAAATGTAATTTACCAACATTTATTGAATTTTTTTTATAAGATTGACATTTTAATCCTTAATAATTTTTATCTTAAAATAAAGAATAAAAAAATTACAAAGAGATGAACTGAGTTCATATAACATCAACAAGATAATATAAACGATAAGGAACTAGTTAATTTGAACAAGAGTTCCCTTCTCACAATGTCATCTAATTCATCATTTAGAAATATACTCTTCATTTTATATCTTTAATAAGAGGTGTGAACATGATATCAAAGTTCTACAACCTGCTCTGACAATCGTGGAAAAACCATTTTTCACACCAAATAGAGGTACCTCATCTTCTCACATGTGTAATGATCAAACTAAGAACATTTATTGTTTTAACGATATAATACAATGAATGTGAGTCTCTTTAATCATGTCATTGAGATGATATGATATGAAGCTGGATTGAATGATGATGGAATATGAAGTTTGATCATTATAAGATATGGACATGATAAACATTTATCATATAATATGTTTGATGCGCATGTGATAACAATCTGTCGGAAATAGTACATTTCACTCATAAAACAAGGGTTTGTCTATCCTATGCATTGCATAGGTCAAGACATAAAATTAGTAATTTTTTATTGAAAACTCCAATTAATTATTACATATAAAGGGTTTCATATTTTTGACTTTTTATAATATACTCCCTCCGTTTTAAAATATAAGCAAATTTTACTTTTTAAGTTCATTCAATTAATGATGTATGTGGTCCATAAATAATAGCGATCTCGTTTGTCTTACCTAAAAACTATTTTTGAGACTGAATTTTGATGTGCTCAACAACAATACTTAATACATCCACTCCTTCAAAAAATACTTAATACATCCACCTCGTTTGGGAAAAAAATCTTTTAATCAGTAAACAAAGACATCGATCAAATTAACAAAATTGTATAAAAAAATTAGAAGAAGAAAAAAATTACTATTTTGATTTACTTCAACAATATTTTGATGGTATCTCAACAAAATTGTATCTCAACAATATTATAACGTACTCGACAAATTATTTTCTTTTTTAGTTGAACTCTTTTTTTTTTTTTTGGTCAAGTAGCCTAGTGGCTAGATAAATTCACCTTAAAGATAAATAAGTGGGATGTCCGAGGTTCGAATCCCGACCCCTGCACATATTGTGCATTATCCCTTACCAAATGAGCTAAGCTCATGGGGACAAGAGGTGAACTCTTTATTAATTCATAATAAGTTAAATAATATTAATTAAAATGACAAAATTGTTTACAATTCAAAGGGAAAAAAAAAGACTATTTTTTTATAATAAGTAAAGAATAATATATTATAAAGAGTAGAGGGATGCTCAATCCACATACAACTTAGGTTTTGTTTGGGAGTTTGATGGGGAGTGAAAGGGAATGCAATTGGGTGGAAAATATGAGAAAAAATCGAGAAATTTTTAAAAAAAAATTAAAAGAATAATTTTTTAGAGAAAGATAAATTAATCATATTATTACTATGCTTTATATTTTAAAAATATTATAACAACATAGATTAAATTTGATGAATTCACGTAACCCTTCAAAAATCCTCCTTCAATACAATTTGTTAGTTCCCCAAATGAAGAGGATTTTGTATTATGAAGAAAAGTTAACCTTCAAAGTCGTCCCCTCTCATTTTCCTCTATTTCTTCAACTTACTTATTCCTTTTCTTTTTTTTTCCAAGCTCTCCCCTCTCTTTCCCTCCAAACTCGCAAACAAAATCTTAGGATGAAACAAATGAGAAAGTTACAAAATCATTTTCAGGATTCAATTCTAAAGATACATTGTTGATGTTATATGAACTCAGTTCATCTGTTTGTAATTTTTTTATTCTTTATTTTAATTTCACTATTGATAACCTTACCAAAAAAAAAAAGATACACTTGACGCATAAAATAAATAATAGTGATCTATCTCGTTTGTTTTAGCCAAAAAAACATTTAAAAAGTTTAGGATGATGAAGATGAAGATATGAAAAAGATGATGAATATTTTAAAAAAAAAAAAAACTGTTTTTTTTTAAATATTATTTTTTAATTTATTTATTTCATTATTAATTATTTGGCATTTTTATTTATTTTTTAAATATGTAATTACACATGTGGCATGCATAGTAAACATATATAAAAATGACTTCCAGTAAATCTCAAGTTTTTTTTTGTACAAATCAATTTCAAGTGTTAAGAGAATATTACTATTTTATACTTATAAAAAAATCTCATAAAACCCGCTTGAAAACTTCAGTGATCATTCAATAGCCTGGATGGCGACCACGTAGAGGGAATGTGTAAAAATAAGTTTTAAATCAATAAAATGCATATATTTATGATGTGTTCGCTTCATTGATATGTTTTTTTTTTTTTTTTTTGTAACTTTAGCATTTTAGTTTTGAGGATGTAAAAAGTAAGAACCATCTATAAAGAAAAAATATGTAAAAACCAGTGCATCCCTTGTCTTACTTACTGTAACAAAACACCAATCTTCTAATTTCATAAAAGGAAATTTCAATTTTTCTTTGTTAATAACAGAATATATATGTATTGTGTTTATAATACTTAACAACACCCAAATGTAAAACTTTGGGGTTAAGTCGTCAAGAGATATACGAGCTGCACTTGCACCCCTTCAAAAATCTTCATAAATCCCCGAACGACAATTAACTTGTACAATAATTAGTCAAAAAACTTCTATAAATTTGATTTGATTTTTTTAACTTGACAAATTTATTCATCTAAACCATTATAGTACATAATTTTATCATCAGATTACATAATTTTATTTATGTGAACATTAATATTCTCAAACCACCTTAAATACGATAACACAACACATAAACATCATATAATCTTGGTTATCTAGTAGCTCCAAAATCAAAACCATAAGTCTCTCCAGGAATCATAATCCTGCCGGTGTTTGCTCTTTTCGGAACAAACTTTCTCACCCACACATGTTTCCCATTGATGGAAAATTTGACTTTAGAAGCCCCTCTCAGAATCATGTCAATAGTACTCACCTTATGAAAAACAATTCTAGCGAAAAGTGGTTGCTCATTTGCTTGAGTTTCTTGCATAAACAAAGTCTCAATACAATCTCCATAAGCCATGCTAAAAAATTCTTTAACTTCCCATTCTTCAACACGATACCCTTTCGAAAATGTCACAAACAATGTCCTATCATCTGCCGGTATAATTCCCCCTCTTCCTCCATTGTTGTTGCTCTGTTGTTGCACCATTGCACCAGCGATCCCAACCGAACCAAATTGCAGATTCATTGGTCCAGTCGAACCAAACAAAAAACTGTTGTTCTCCACCATTCTATCCGCTATGTTTCTCATCATCGCCTGTTGCATGATGTCACCCAATGCACTCATACAATCTTCTCTTCTTGTTTTCTCCACCCCTCGAATTGCTTCCACACGATTCTGAAGAAAGAATTTCAGCGAGATTTCCTTTTCCATTAGGCTTTGAAGAAGTGGAATATCATTTGCTTCATAAGATGACATTGCAATTACAGAAGCGTTGTTGTTGTTGGTAAGACAACTGAGACATATCATTGATTCATCAACAATTTCATTGATCAAAATGATAGGCAAAGACATAATGTTTTTCACAACGTTAGGAAAACCAACTTTTTCCAGCCAAAGCCACATAGCAAGCAATCGCATGGACTCAGATGGATCACGAGAAAGGTTGGTGACAAGGATTTTGTAGAGGTCTCTGTCCATTTGATGGAACATAAGAAAATCCTCTTGAGGAACGGTGGAAGAAAGTGGAGGATCCATGGAAGGAAACATGAAACAATGTTATGTTTGATTTGGGAAACTTGGTAATGTTTAAATAGTAGTGAATAGGTCTTTTGAAATTACCATATGTGAAGAAGAAAATGAAAGGGTGTGAGAGTCACGACTATTAGTCACATGAGGCATGCTCATGTTCATGCATTAAGAGACGTGTTTTTTGTGAGTGTAAGTTAGTAAATGGATTATAAAAACTTCAAATGTACTCATTGCAATTGCAACAAGAAAATTCAGTTACAGTTACTTTTCTACTAAAGACACACCTTCCGAGGGTTTGCCAACTCATGTATATACTGTAGAATGAATATTTAGTGAAAAGAATGTGAGGTAGAATGGTACAAAAAAATAAAGACTCACAAAAACTGATAATTTGTTGTGATTTTGATGCAAAAATAGGAAAGATAATGTCAAAAGAACATATATGAAATGACAAGCAATCATGAATATCGTTGCATATTTCAATATATTAATTTATGTATTGAAAAACCTAAATTAACGCACCGAAATTGATGTTAAGAAAAATCAAATCATAGACCTTGAAAGGAGCACACTTTAATGTCCTAGTCAAACACCACAAGACCAACTCGAGTGAATAGAGTTTTCTATATAATTATAAGAAATACTAACGAGTGTCCTTAAAATATTGTTTACAAAATTAAAATAAGTAGTAAGAATAATAACTTTTGTATAGAAACTTAAGTAACTTTTGCATAGAAACTTGTGCATTTATGATTAAGAGAAATATTTGATTTGCATAGAAACTCGAGTGATTTGGTTTGTATTTACTTTTATGAATTTCTTAAACAATCTTTTTAGAACACTTTTTTTTAGAGAGAAGAGAAGAGAGAACACTTTAGCATAACTTATGATTGTATGTAATCATTTGTAAAAATGAAATAAAAAACTTATTATTTTGGTGTGACGTGTAAGAAAAGACTTAAATATATTGTTTGAGTTTTTCTTTTTTAGAAATCATCATTGTTTCAGTTATTAGTGCCTCTTTCACATTATCCAGCATTGGAAGGTCTAACAAATCACTTGAAGCATGAACAAGCAATCATATTTGTAATGGTAAATCTAATTTTGATAGAGAGTATTGCTAAGGAGTATAACTCAAGGAGAATTGAGTTAATTAAGAAATTAAAATACAACTATTGATAAAATAAAAATAACATTTACTGTATTACAAATTCAGATGATGGATTTTTTTATTTAATTTCTAGTATTATAATATATAACATTTGTAAAAGTTTGCCTTTTAGTAGAATATAGTGTTGTTTCTGTGAGCATAGTTCAATAGGTAAGAACATTCACTATATATGCATATGCAGAGACTGAAGTGGGATGTCAATGAGTATCCATGGATACAGATAGTACAATACTCGTCTCCGTTTCGTTGGATAAATATGATATCAGTGTATGCTCTGTACCAGCGTGGGTACCCACTATACGACTATCCCGCATGTTTTGAGGTATTCATGAGTACCCATGAATTTTGAATTTATTTATTTTTTGGTAAAAAGAATATTTTTGTTTTAATTATCAAAAAACTTTAACTTTTAAACATTCATACATAATCCATTCAAATTTCGTAAATCATACATAATCCATACAAAATTAATAATTCTTGCATCGTGCGTGTCAATTTACGAAGGAACGAAATACATGACATAAAAGAAGTAACCAAGACACATATAAAGAAATTACTGAACAAAGAAGTGAAGAATTTTTTTTTAAAAAAAAAATCTCAGTTTCACACCAAAAGATTAAATCAATTTCCACATAGAAATAAGAAACAAATTGATATACTCATGTATTCATCTAAAATTAGAAAGCTCTAAAATTTAAAATAAAAAACAAATAATCATGCTAAGAAGAAGGAAAAAAAAGAATGAGAAGAAGAAAACTAGGGTGCACCAAAAGGGAAGAGGAAGAAAAAGTTGTGACATAAGAGAAAAGATGTCGTACAGCCGTACAATATTAAACTAGGGTTTTTTGAGATCTCAAACTCTTACACACACACAAGGATAATATAGTAATTTATTTAATTTATTATTGGGTATGAGTATCCGTGGACACGGGTATCATCAAATCCGTGTCCATATCCTTAAAATAATAGGTAGTAAAATACCCGTTTATTATACTCGTTTAGTTACCCGCCCCGTGCCCATGACAGATTTTACCCGCGGACATAAGTATTTTTGGCACCCCTAAGCTGAAGTTTGAACCTTGAATTCACCGTTTATTTAGTTTAAGGGGTATAATTATAGCCACTAAACTACTTCACAAAAAATGAATATAATAAAAAAAAAATTACAGAATAATAATGTTATTTATAACATATTTGAGTTTTTTTTTTAATTTATAAATAATTAACTTTATTTGATGCTCTGGTGGACATTACTTTTTTTTAATAGAAAATAATTATCTTGAATATTTTTAAGATATACTTTCGAAAAAATTAAAATATATTTTTCACTGGTAAAATAGTTATTGAGGTTGATAAAGGGTCGTTTGTTATTGATTAAAATAAAAGTTATTTTGATATTAACAATTTAGAGATTTTTTATTGAGTTTTTAAGGAAAAACAAAAACTATGTTGTGTTTGATTACAATTTTAAAAATATATTTTGCATTTCACTCTTTGGTAAATAGTTTTCTTCAATATTTAAATAGTTTTTCCGATTTTAGTTTAAAAATCATTTTGAAAAAGCTTACACACAGATATATTAAAACATAAAAATTAAGTTTTTTTAATAATATATTTAACAAGCGGGCCTGTATCAACAAATATGGCTTCTCTCCCTAATTATGTATTTTTACGAGGAAAATAAAAAATTTAGGATATTGCGTAGATTTTATTTGGAGGGGAGGATTTTGAAGTAGTAAATCTATATTTTAGTATATATTTAAGATTTTAAGAATTTGAAATAATAACATGATTTATGATTCTAAAAAATATTAGTTACACTTAATTTTTTTATTTTTTTTAAGAAGTTAAATTAGTCCATCCAAATTGGCACCAGAGAGAAATGAACCTGAAACCTTGAGGAGGAGCACACTCCCAAATCTCAAACCATTCCCAGTAAGCCAACCCATACATAATTACACTTATTAGTTACACTTAATTAATACAATTATCACGAGAATCGAATCCATACGTAATTGAATCAGTCTGCTTCGGTCATATGATATTAAAACAAACATTTTTAGTCGTATGTTTGAACATAAGTAACATAAAAGATGTATATATTTGTCGTTTATGACCAAGGGTGTGTTTGTTTCAAGTTATATTCGTAAATTTCTGGGAATAAAAAGATAGAAATATGCATGCCTATGTTTGTTACAAGTTTGCTAAATTTTATTCTTGAGTATAAAACGTTCCTGGGAATAGAAAATGTTTCCCAAAGAAAAAGGGTGGGAATAAAGTTCCCATGAAGATGGAAATAATTTCATATGTAATTACATTATAATCCTTATTTTTATGGTTCTCAGAAATATTATAATGTTAAACAAACATCTTTTTTCTATATACCTTGGAATAAAATTCTCATCTTTACGTACGAAGGAATGTTATTCCTAGGAATAAATTTGGTAAACTTGAAACAAACACACCCTAAATAAATCTTGCACATGCTTCAAATTAAAATCGACTCTAGGCAATCATTTGTGTCCGTTTTCACTTAATTAAAATAATCATTACAAGAATCGAATTCATGCGTATTGGAATGAGTCTTTCAAATGATTTAGTCAGATGATCTCAAAAAATCATCTTTATAGGTAGCGCTGAATGTAACATAAAAAGTGTATGTACTCGTCGTTTGCAAGAGTCAAAACTATGTCTGACTAAACGAATCTAGCATCAAGTTAATATTGACTTGAGACAATCATTTGCACTAAATGTAAGTTAAATTGAACACATATTTTTATGAATATAAGTATGTAACGATGAAAAGTTATAGGTGGGAGCAATTTAAATTTTGTTAGAAGTGTTGAATCAGTCGTTAAGTGCTTGTCAGCTACTGTATTATTAAAAAATTATAAATAAATGATGTGTATACGATTTATTTAATTACTCAAAAGTCTTTTTTATGGATGCCCATACAAGTCTAAACCATTCAAGATATGCCATTGAAACTCATCCTACATTGTAAATACCAATCAACGTACACTATAAATATACACATAGGTTGAGGGAATAATGTGATGATGAAAGAAGAAGTTGGGCAGCTTCCTTTCAGCAAATCAAACCACCTGCACTCGCGTTTAATTGGATATATGATAGAACACAATAATGGAAAAACCAAGGTTTTATAACTCGAGAGTTTACCTCAACTCGTTTTAGCTACGTAAACTCGTACGAGTTTACCTAAAATTACCTAAAATTAAAATTATATAAAATTTATTATATATATAGCATATGTAAACCAATTAACCACATTTAAATAATAAACTCTAACAATAAAAAACAAAATTTATTAGTACATTTAAACTCTTTTTCATCTTTAGTTGTAACTTTAACTTCAATTGTTCCATTTTCTCATTTAAATACTTGAACAAGTAATATATTTGAATGATTTCAAAACAATCAATAATAACAAGCTTCTGAATGCATTCCCTAAAATTCAATGTATGTCATTCTCACCCATTGGGATTAAAAAAAAAATTGGATTTTGAAAGAAAATGAGACAAAAAAAAATTCAAAGGTAAACTCGGACAAGTTTACACGAGTTTACCGAATTTAACACGTGTTAACTCGGTCAAACTCGTCAAACTTTTCGATTTCACCAAAAACCGAGTTTACCTCCGAGTTAACACGTTTTTGCCACCTAAAAACGTAAACTCGAACGAGTTTACGTGTTAACACTCGATTTGTGGAAACTTTCTATTATTTGTATGGGATGGGATAGACCACAGAACACTGAGTACAATTCATCTTGTAGCCTTCAATTAGAGGCCTAAATTCTACTCCTGCTCCTAAAATAAGTTCGTTGAACTGAAAATACCATATCTATAAGTGAAAATAACATTTCTATAAATAGGGGTAAACCGCCGTATGTATGGTAACTTCCCGTATATTATTGAAAACCCCTCACAAAACTATCTTACTTGGCATCATAGCAGCATGTGTACGCATTCCATTGAAGCCGGTAAGAAAGAAATCAACGAGCAATGAAGGATTCAACCTCCAAGAATTCATCACTAAATAATCATTTCTAAACAAAAACATTATTTAAGGCATCGGCCAACTTCATCGAAAATTGAATACTTACCAACGGTGTTCATTTTCTTACAGTAGAAGATGGCGGCCCAGAAGGAAACTATACAGCTGCAACCAATCGCTTCTTTGATTTTGTTCGTGTTTTGAATGTGTGATATCTTTGAATAACAATCAAACCAATTTCAAAATTGACAACAATTGTCTATGCTAATAAGTAGGTTTTCCAGAGTCATAATATACAACACTACTCGGTAGGTTTAAGACGAGTTCACACATAGATAACATTCTCCGTTACAAAACAAACTCATAAACTCACTTGCTAAATGTTCAATTCATGTAAAAAAATCAGTGTACTTTATTGTCTTTGTTTCCGCTACAAATGGCCAAACCAGTTATATCATGACCCTCAGCTACAGAGTTGAGATCAGACCAGGAGTATGAGCGCAAAGGATGATTTTGTGCGGGAGGACGAGGAAGTGAAGTAGTTGCCGATAACCTATTAGGTCGTGAATGAAGGGGAGGAAGTGGACAAGGAGGAGATATTGATCTAGAAGCGGAACTCTTCCCCTCATCACCACTGTCAGCATTGCTGTTCAGATTCAGACAAGATGTTCGTCGACCTAAGCTTGAAGTTCTCTTTGAGTTTGTTATTCCACCAACATTTGCATAACTGCGGCTCCTCCCTATCAGTAAGTTACGGGCTAGTGAATCCTTGCGTTTTTTAGCATAAGGGTCTTCTGCTTTTACTATCTCTTGCAAACAAGTCGCACCTGCTGCATCTGCTAAGTCTGTGAATGATTTTGATTTTCCAATATAAAAGTTGGATATGCTTTTCCTGAATCACACAACAACATTACATAAGTTGATAAAACTACATCTGAATTGAAGTGATCACAGCATCCAATCATTGTAGTTGAGATAGATATATAGTCTTCAGTATGTTGGTAGTTCATCTTGTAAATTCAGATTCAACTACTGAATCAAGATGAACACGTTCATCATAGCATTAGCACATGTATACTAACCCTTTTTTCCAAAGTAAAATTTGTAAGAAAACTTTTGCATTCAATGTTATGATAGCACTAAGTAATTTTAGAAGCATGAAATTGACTTTAACATGTTTGGATATCCTTAACTTAAATAATATTCAAACCTAAATTAATCTACATCCAACTCACTGTTAACTACTACTAATATAATTTATTATTGTCAAAATAAATTTTTGTCTCTCAGAAAGTAGGGAAAAAAAACTCTTCACTGGACACTTAAATATAATGAATTTAGGGTTAATAGATTTTTACCCTCTGAATATAGTTCATTTCTGGTTTTTCCCCTGTAATTTTTTTTTTTACCCCCTAATAGGCCAAACAAAAACCAATTTTTTTTTTAAAAAAAAATTTCGTTTTTGTTTGGCCTATTAGGGAGGTAAATCAAAACAAAAATATTTTACACGGGTAAATCAAAAATACAATTTTACAGAGGGAAAACCGGAAATGACCTATATTACAGGGAGTAAAGACCTATTAACCCATGAATTTATTTCTGTTAATTGAATCCAACACAAATGACAAATCCATCTGGCAACCAACCAACACCGACGTGTGGACCTCTTCAATTCTCAAACTTCTCATATTTATTGGATATCCATAGAACAGAAATAAAGTATGAAGTGTAATATAAAAAAATAGAATAAAGAATGCAATATATTTGGACACAAAGAGGCTACATGCATTTACTTCATAGAAATAGAAAAGGAGAAGAAGGATTTGTATGTAATAAACAAAATGTCAAGATGGAGATCCTTTCCAAAGTTTTATACTTTGGAGTAGTAGTAACCTTTGGATAAAGGTAATTTTGACTACTTCTGATTAAGAAACCTTAGTTATTTATGAGTTTGTTTTTAAAAGGGGCTGCTAACTTACACCCATCTAAAAACACTAAGATGCAAGTTAGCAAGTTACACCCACCTAAAATTATTAAGGTGCAAGTTAGCAACCTACATAAGGCCATCCTTGAAAATTCGGAGACTCGGCTCTGGGAATGAAAAGAGGCCGATGATAAAATCAAAACGTATTTTTTTTAAAAGAGCAATGTTCTATTTATATTTTTTTTAAAAAGATAAATACAAGGTGCCGTATATATGCGATACACCCAGAGGTGAAAATGTTCTATCTATATATGCTTTCTTACAAGTGCTTATTTTCCTTTTCAGATTTTGTGAATAGGGAAAATGTTGCAATTTGAAATTGTGTTTTTCAAGTTTTTGCTGATAGAGATGAAGGTAGATTCTGTATGTTTGTATCTGGGTGGCTGAAATTGATGTTCTTGTTGACAGCGATGAAGATTAAAGATGGATCTCATGTATTTGTCTTTTGAAACTGGAACAAAATCCTAATTACAACTTTGTTTTATGTTATATTATAGTTTTTAATTGGCTCAACAAATTATAAAAACTAAATTTCTTCAATGCTCATACAACATTCTCAGGAGAGGATGATGTTATTCTGTAAAATTCATGGTTATTCTGTAAAATTGAAGAAAATGAAGTGGATTCAGGTTTCTCTCTCCTCTAATTAACACACTACCGTTAGATTAATCAAATGGTTGAGAACCGCGCAGGAGAGAATATGGCAGGAGTGGATCCATTTCCAAAAAAAAAATTTGAGGCCCATCCTTGAGGGAGGCCTAGCTTGTTTGATATTTTTGATATATACTATATATATATATATATATATATATATATTGTTAGAAGGGCAATTTTTTGATATAGTTTTTGATATATATATATATATATATATATCAAAAATATTAATGTGCAAGTTGTATATCCATCCTTCATATCTATTCCTACTTGTCTTTATGGTTGATTTGTCATCCATTTACTATTTTGATCTAATCTAAAATTTATGAGGTTGGTCCACTTGCAAGCTGTCCTAAATTTGTCACCCCTACTTAGAAGCAAATTCATAATAATGTTGTAAAGTTTAATTATCTATTCTACAAATGCATCATTATATTGAATAATGTCTTGTGAGTCCCTAAAATTATTAACGAGGTGCTCAAACATTATTAAAGATGCTCTAACAATGTCAACTCACCCCAGCACTTTATTTGGATGGTGGAGATCTATTATTATTCCCATCTATTACACTAATACTCAGTTAAATAATCGGAACAAGATATATTCTAAAATCCACTTACCCTCAGGCCCCAACCAGAAAAAGCAGATCATTAGAATAATGAATGGTGAGCAAGCATTAAACACATTATCTTGAGCAAAACAAAATTAATTAGAGTAGTTTAAGCTAATGCACTTTTTTTACTGATGTCTATTGAAAATGCTAATATTGATTAGAGTAGTTGTAGTGAATTAGTTATATGAATTATTTAATTAGATGAGGATATCATTGAAAAATAATTGGAGACAAAAAAATATTCCAAACATGAAGCTTAATTGAAAGATTACACAACTTGATGGGATATTTCTTTAATGTTTTTATAATAGATAAAATGACAATAGCCATTAAAAACTCAATCGAAATTCAAACCCTAATCCGAAAGTCCAATCTAATAATTTCATATTTTTTTATCCGTTAAGCTAGGACTTCTTTAATGCCATTCATTAAGAAAAATAAGAACCTTAGATGCTCCTTTTCTCTAAAAAAAAAAAAAAAAACTTAAATGCTTTTTTCCGTAATGGACACACACAGGACAATAACATGTGATGATTTCTCTTTGATTAAACAAAGATAGAACCTTATCATCGGTTTCTATTTAAGTAACAGGTAAAAAAACTCAGCGGTAAGACAGTAAATTCATAAATCATCAAATCCGGCAAAACAAAATCATATACTGTGCTTTATTTCGTAGTTCTTGAACCTAGATGCTAAAATTAGTAATAATTATTAAAAAATAAAAAATAAAAAAAATCAATAATCCAAGTTTTTATAAACAAAAAACAATCAATCAATAAACCCAACAAAACCATGACCATGAGCTACTAACTAGAGAAAGTTTGAAGCTAGATGAAAACCCAGTAAAAAAAACTTACTTGACCGGTAAATCTTTCTCCAAATCTTTCATAGTATCCAAAGGCCCTTTGAAAGAGTTTTTCTCAACTTCTTCCCGGTCAGAGGAATCATCTTCCGATGAATCACTGTTCCTCCCAAGGGAAGAAGAAGATGAGACACAAGAATCAGTATCAGAATCATCCTCCGGAAAATCCTGATCACAGATCGAGTCGTATTGGTTGAAGCTGCTTGACCTTTCCATGGTTTCAAGAGACAACGGCATCGTTTCAGCAAAGAGATAGATAGATAGTGCGTTAGAGAACAAAGAAAAGAAGAGAAGAATATTGTATATTGTGTTTGTTGTGTGAATGGAAATGAAAAGACACAGTAACAAAGGGTTTGTGGATATAAATATCTGGTAAGTAGCACATGGGTATCAGAATTTCTCCACCATAGGCTAAAGGAAACAGTGATTGGTAAATTAATATTTTTTTAATCTAAAGTTTTGGTTGATTAAATTTATTTATAAGAATTGTCGTAGAAAATAATTAAAGAATAAAATAGAGGTGGGTGGCAAAGACATCTTATCCTCATTGAATTGAATATTAAATAAAAATGATTAAAAGACAGAAAGATTATCTGTTTGGGAAAAAACCAAACATTTTTGTTGCTTTTGAAAAATTAGATGTTTCTAGTGATTGCTGAGAATTGGTTGACTGTGGACCGTTTGATTGGGTTTATATGGTAAGTAACTTTGAACCGGATCTCAAATGGAGGATCCCCACCACTTGTCTCACCCACCATTTCTTGTTTATTCCTTCCTCTACTTCCTTTTTTTTTTAACTCGGTATCCGATCGATTAATTCGAGGGGACCAATCCCACCGTCCACTTGCGGAGGTCATGTTTAAAGTATAAACCTAGTCCATCGATTTTGGCATCAGAGAAAATCGAACCTGAAATCTCTGGAAGAACAAATTCCAAGATCCCAAACAAACAGAGACCTCTACTTCCATTTTTAAAATAGTGTTAGTAGTAATAATAAATCAAGCATAATGTGTTATTACATAAAATTTGGTTTTTGACATAGCACAATTATATTATTTCATTATTAAATGAGAATATAAAATGGAAACCAACTATAAGAATGTGGTTGTTTGAGTTAAGACAGACGACCAAATAGTAGATTTGTCTCTAATAAAAACAACTTTAGAAATTTTCAATACAGAATAAAATCTGCCAACAAAACAATCCACATTTATGAAACAAAACTCTGAGACATCATCTTTGGGTTGTGAAAAGCATCCACCAATATTTTGCAATCAAGCTCAAAGTCAACATTATTCAACAAATCAAAGACAAGGCACTTTTCTTTCAACCGCCAAAGTTAGAGGCTTCCACCCTTCCATTTTGGCAAGAACAGAACACCCTTCATCCCCATGCAGACACACACTTCAATGCCAACATGATTTTGCCTCAAGGTGAAAGAAGCATCAATATTGCACTACGGCTAACAAGCTTTATATTTGAAGTCCACTTGTCCCTAGGAGCAGACAGCAGCAGCATGACAAGATAAATGTTTTGGGATCGCGACCAATATTGCATGGTTGTTCAATGATGTTATATCACATGTTTGAATGTTGTGACTCTATCACTATAGTACTATGCTCGAGTTGTAAATAAGAAAATCCAAATCCTTGAGAAAGTAATAAATTTACATCATTACAAAAGGATCGATGTACGTTGCTCTATCAATAAGAAAGACTCTGGTTAAATTAAAGGTGTAGCTTTCCATCCTCTCCTAGATCACGGAAGCAGATTCTACTCTTTTGTCTCAAAGTCTAAATCTATTAGACACATAATTTCGTCATATACACCGAAGAAGATTCTTCACTTTGAGCAAAAACCTTCAACTTCTTGTTTAAGTGTCAATTTCTGGTGACATGCAACAGTGTAGTGTCCAACAATAATATTACTCATTCTTCATTCAGTAATTACGGTGAGTAGTAAACTTTTGATCTTACTCTATCATCAGTTCATCACAATCACATAACTAAATTAAAGAGACACGCTAGCAAGGGAGACAAAGGTAAGTGCCTGTACTCAAACTAATATGTACTCCCATAATATTACAACTTTCTGAAGTTTGCCCTAAAATTGTTCACATGGTTCCAAAGAAATTATACTTTATGCATGAAGTTATCGAATTTTAGTCTTTGAGACAAAAGGAGTAGACTGAGTAAAATTATCAAATTTTAGTCAACAATTATACTTTATGCATTTCTATGTATTTGACTATAAAAAAAATTTAAATGAAAAAGTGAATTTACGAGGCACAAAAATAGAAGTTAGCTTTATTTTATAAAAAATGACTGATTTAAATTTGTTTTCTTATTAGGACAGCATCGTAGAACTCGTTTTATTATAAAATATGCTATTATTAGTTTCAAAGTAAAAAGACATCAGCCACGAGGAGAGGGAGGGTAGCACGTTGCTAGCTGTGGAATGGAGGAGTGGGCCGGCAGGTCCTTTCCTACATTTTTTTATTATAAACACAGGGATAGTGCCTCGTGTCAACGCTAATAAAGGGTCATGAACTCGCGATTCACAAGCTTAAACTTTCCACAAACACCCGTTTGGTAAGAGGTAAGAGCTTAATTGATTAGTCCTTGTTAGGTGCTCGGCTGACAGAAATAATGCATTGTTATATGTATGAACGATAGTTTAGTCCTTATTAATCACTATATTATTTGATAAACAAAATAGCTTAATTCATTAAGCCTTAGTTGTACATAAGTAAGTGCTGATTAAAAACTAGTGGGATTCTACAGTGCAGTCAGAAAATTGATTTTTTTGGAAAAGTTATTTTGTTTAACTTTGATTTAATCAAAGATACAATTGATATAATGACACACTTTATGGGCAAATGTGCAATACACCATATAATCTGACGTGATATAGATTAAATAATTGGTCATTTAACTTCACCAGAAAAGTCATTATCGTGACTTCATTGTAGAATTTTTCTTAAAAACAAATGGGCCTTTGTGGAGAAAAGTAGATTCATTGAATACACTCGTAGTGGATCTCACATTGTTAAAATAGGGGTTCAGGTATGCTCAATTTAGTCTATTTAGGGGTTTGGATGCAAGACATGTGGCAAAAAAACATCCAAAGGCTGAGATTTTAAATTAAAAATAATTATTTATTTAATTAAACAAAATAAAAACCGTTATGTTTCTCTTCCGCACAAACAGTGTCAGATCCCTGCTTTTTCCACTACACCACCGCCCCTCTTCCCTTTCTCTGCCGCCGCTCTCCAACGCCTCCGTTGAAACCACATGTATCATCGTCGTCGCAAACCTTTTCTTCTTCGTGTTTTCATCTTACTCTCGTCATTGCTGTGACACTCACTCCTCCGGCCACCAGAACATAAAATGTCGAGCAATAAACAAAGAAGGTAATTGAAGAACCATTGGGCAAATACAAAATCCAAACACTACTTTAATCGAGGTGAAAATCAAATAAAGGTTGAGGATTCAATTGGTGTTACAAACTGTTTGATTGATTTGAGATTGAATTTGCTGAAATATTACGACAGATGTAAGAATGGCAAAATTGACGGCGGTGGTGGAAGGCAGCTGCGTCAGAGAGATGAAGAGGGCGGCGACGACGGAGAGGGAAAGAGGACGGTGGTGAAAAGGGTAGCGGCAGAAGGAAAGATGGCGGTGGTGAAACGTCGTGAAAAGAAAACGACGTGTTTAAGGAAAAAAAATGTACTAGACTTTTTTTTAATTAAATAAATATTTATTTTAATTTAAAATCTCAGCCTTCGAATGTTTTTTTGCCACATATCTTGCATTCAAACTCCTAAATGGATTAAATGGAGCATTACCTAAATGAGCATACCCAAACTCTAAATAGATGAATGTAGTTAAAATGTAATGTTATGGAATTATTAGACTTATTTAATAAGTTTATTAAGGATGCAAAAGTGAAGGATTTGAGTGTTTATCGAATATTATAATTAAAAAATTAAAAATAAATGATGTATGCACTATCAATAATGGAGAACTTTGCTATTGATTTTTTTACAAAAATAAATTATATTCATTTATTTAAATTGATAAAATAAATCGATACAATAAATTCAAACTCGTTAAAAACAAAAATGAAGAATTTACGAACAAATTCACAACATCCACGTTAATAGTATAAAATGGCTGAGTATATACCTATATGACAATATTCAAGCCATTGGAATATTCATGTCCTTGCATATGCAACGTTCACAACGCGAAAATCATTAATTGAATCTGCAATTGATGAATGTTAATCTTTCAACCTGAATCAAATAAACAATCTGCTAAGACGGAAAATAAAAAAACAACTCAAAAAGACGGAAAATCAAAATAAACAAAGTTGTGCGAGACGACGAGATCACAAAAATAAACGAAATAAAACTGAAAAATATATAAAAATCACTTATTTAACTAAAAGAGGAAAAATAAACAATTCAGATGAGTGATTTTGAGTCAAAATTTAACTCTAAATCATTCATCTTTGACAAATCAAGAAGAAAAATTGTGATGGCAAAGGTTCGAGAAAGGGGGACAAATTAGATTTCAATTCTTGATTCTCTAATATTATATGAATATTTCCATGCGATAGATGATTTTCACCCCTTAGAATTTTAACAAATGGCACATGATTAATCTTACCTATAAATACGTAGTGATACAGTATTTTTTTCTTTCTTCTTTCTATTTTCTTCTTTTCTCTAAATGTGTGTGTGTATATATATCCTTTTTTTAGGAAGATATGTATATATCCAAAACTATTTTAGAGATGGAGGAAGTTTTTCTCATTTCCATGGCCGTAGGAGGTCCCATCAATTTGGATCCACGACAGTCCTTTTTGGACTCAATCTCTACCCAAACACATTTGGACACGTTTGATTTAAGATTTAGGTGTATAAAGATAGTTAGATAGATATTAGATACTGATAAATGAGCAGGACCAGAAAAAAGAAAGAAAAAAAAAGAGGTAGATGCCTTATTTGTTTGAAGGAAATAGACAGATGCATGGGTGGTACCTATTTTTTTTTTCTTCTTTTTTTATGATAATGCATAACCGTATTTTGAAAACAACCTTGAGTGAAATTTTGTCACGTGTTTAACATTAGGAAAAAGTGGAACGATATTTCTACATAAATTTTAGACAATTTTTGTGACGGTTATTTTTTTTTCTCTTTTTATTGAATAAAAATAATAGAAAGATAGAAAAAGAGGGAGAATAAAAATACATGTGAGTAAAAGAGAGAGTTATTTCAATAATTGTTAAAAAGTAGTTGTACAAATATCATTTCTCTATGAAAAATACATTTCTTAACATACTCCTTCCGTTTTTAATTATAATATCATTTACAAAAAAGTTTCACTCCTAAATATACAAATTTATTTATGCTCTTTATAACATCAAACATATATTTAATAAAATATAATTTCCTAATGTCATACACATTTGAGATAACATTTTTTTGAAGAAACATTTGAGATAACTTTATTATTTCAACAAATAATCAATAAACGTTATTTTCAAACGTGTTTTTAGAGACGTTATTTTAAACCGTTAAAATATTATCTGACAACCGATTTAAAAATATTGTACAAGTCCGGAACAACAACTGTATGATGTTACATGACAACCACATCCCATCGGTTATCTCAAGTGCAACATTGATGCCGCAATATTTACAGTTGACCGAAAACTTAGCATGGGAATTTGTAAAACATTTTTACACATATGGTTTGGTTTAATTCAGTTCTAAAACCAAACAAAACAAAATTGAACCGCAATATAATGGGAGCAATGTTGCGGGATGAAGTCGGACAATTTGTAAGAGTAATGTCTGATGTTTACAAGGCATCTATGACATCAGTCGAGAGTAAAGTTTGGGGCCTACTTCAAGGCCTCAAATGGACCGCCTCTTTAGGATATCATCGTGTTGTTTTTGAAAATGATTGCAAGATGGTTGTTGATGATGTACATTCCAACAAATTGAATCGCATGAAAAATTGTTTAACGGTGCGAAATTGTAAGACCTTATTTAAAATTATAACAACTATGATGTTGTGTTTACTATAAGTCAAGCAAACATAAGTGCTCATGTTCTTGCATTGACAATTTTCTCTCATGCTTATCATAATACTTATTTTCGCAATTTCAAGTTGTGTTGCTACTATTTGATTAATAAAATGTCTTAAGTTTGCTTGTGTAAAAAAAAAAAACAAAATTGGTCCTGATAAAAAATGTCTTATTGTATGTTTATTCTTATATAATATTTCTACTATAGGGATAAAAATAGTAGCAAACAAAAGTGGTAAAATCATGTATATCCTTCCAAATTTGATTTAAAAATAGGTACCATAAGTGATGGTAGAAATTTTTTAAGGGACAAAAAATTGATGAAAAAATTTATAAGGACTAAAATTTGAAATTTAAAGATTTTATAGGGATCAAAAACATATTTAACCCTTTGAATTTTGAATGAAAGGATACAAAGTACTAAAAACAAACACATTGCACCCAAGTTCTTTGAAAAGCACATCCCTCATCTGCATTAGGGGGAGTGTCATCGTAGTAATTTTTATTTTTATTTTCATAAACGAAATTTGATAAATGAGCTCAAAGAAGGGCATGAACTATTAAGTAATGATAAACACACACCCAGCATGTTATCCTTTAATTGCTACATAATCAGGGGAAATACACCAAATAAAGATAACGTCTGTGTGTGATAATGATACATGATTTACAATCTTATTTTGTAGTGTGGTATATGACAAATAGAAGAAATGGCATCTAAACTCCAAACTTATTTTACAGAAGAATATCAACAAAGACTTATCATCGTATCAGACATTTTACGTTTAAGATGAACTAGAAAGCATAACATGCAAGGTGGAATTCACAAGGGCAGCCTTTCGGGTATCACATCCTTCCGTACCATTTAGGCAACAACAGGATAGGATGAACAAGTTGCAACACCTGAAATTAAACAAAAATGATTAACAAAAACAGGTAACTGCAAAATGATTGTTTTCAGCTCTATAAATTCAGAACAAACAACAGCTCTAGAAAGGCCATTTTTCACAAACGTGAAGGATTTGAAATTTGTATAATTGCTCCTCCATAACACAATCTAAAGGCTTTTGCCACAGTTACTTAATCACCAAGATCCAAGACAGAAAAGGACAATTGGGTGAGTTCACTTTAACAATTCTTTTAGAGTTAAGATCTGGGGATCCTTACCACACATATTCTTCCCCATTTCCATCTTGAAGTAGCCATGGTCACCCCATTCACCTCCCCATGAGTTTTTAATGAGCCAATATGGTACACCATCTTCAATTCCATACCCAACAGCAAGAACAGCATGATTCACATCCTGCCAGGCAAAATCAAATTTCGATAACTTCTCGGGAAGCATGTCATGATGGAGTTCCATAGATTCAACATAAACTATTTGTTAAATTAAACTTGTGCTAAGCATTTTGTTCTAAAAATTGAAGAATTAAAACACTAGATTGAGGAGGATCAGGCAATATCTTGCTATTGCAGAACACTCACCATGGGTGTGCTGCCACAAGTTGTACTAGTGTAAACTCCTTTCTTGTATAACCTGAAGTCATCAACCACCTGAAATGCCACACTAACGGGCCGAGCAAAAGCAACTGCATGTTTCAATTCATCCTCAGCACCCTATTACCCAAAACAAAATTAAAAACAAAATTAGAAAATCTTATATTGATGAAGTCGAGGTTTGAGTGATTTGATTCTGCCATGTCTCTCAGAGAAACTACAAGGAGACATTACAATATCCATACGAGCACATAATGTGAATAGAGAAAACAGAAAGAATCTGTAAATGAGCATTGTGCTCTTTCTGGAATCACTTTCAACCAACTAACAGTAATATAAACTCAGCAACAGCTTAACCAACTCAAGAAATTAACTTAGCCATCGTTAGCTAGAGTACAGTTAGTTAACAAATACATCATGCGGTAAATTAACAAGCAAACATATGATTACCAGGGTGATATTGACAGAGCCAAGGACTTGAACGGCAACGTTTTCAGATGTAAATTTGCAGAGACCATTTTGTCCAGTGTAGGGATATGCTTCCTCTGTCTCAAGGCCACCATTGTATTTAATGTATTCAAAGGCTTGGGATGGCAACCCACCATTGCAGCCAAAGTTATTGTAAGCACCAGCACAGTCTACTAGCTGCTGCTCAGAAAGAGAGATATTCTTTCCGAAGGCCTGTGCGTAAGCTGACTCCAAAGCTCCAGTTGTGCTGCAGATGACAGTGTCATTGTTACAGACATGGTAAAGTGCAACTTCATACAAAGGGTTGAATTTCAAATGCATTAATTTGAGAAAGTGGTGAAATTTTTGCACTTGGTTACAAATAAATTAGGACTTAGGGGCAAGACTTTGATTGTTTACTGATTTCAGAAAGTGATACACACATACTTGTTGTTATTACTTCCATTCCATAAAATTATCGGACAGTTTAGAAAAACTACAAACTTCCATTCCATAAAATTATTGGACAGTTTAGCAAAGACTACAATTGAGACGACATTTTTTTTGAAGAAGCTAAATTAGCCCACCCAAATTGACACCGGAGATAATCAAACCTGAGACCTCGAGGAGGAGCATACTCCCAAGTCCCAAGTCAATGCCACCAAGCACAATTGAGACGACATTAAATACAAAAAAAGTCAAATCTTAAAATGAAGATTGTTAAAAGAAAGTAAAAGAGCACTAAATCAAAGAACAAAAATGACAAGTTTGCTTATATAATTGCTCAAAGAAAAAGTTGGCTTATAAACCAAAGGATAGGGTTTCAAGAGGTTAAGATGGCAACTCCAAAACTCATACTTTAAAATTTTCAAATAGATGTTTTATTCGTTCCAAAATAGTTCCTCAGTCAGAGAGCAACCTGAATGTCCAGCATGATCCGCAGTGGCCTTGATCCTTAACTTCACTGACTATACCTTCTTTCCTCCAGTCTTTCTGCACACAAGAAGAAAAGGAAAACACAAATTCATACAAAGCTCCTCAGAATGCAATTTACTTATTTCACAAACAAATATAAACAAGAGCTCTAAGTCACAGTCTAATAGTAATTGGGGAAAGCAATATAAAATTCAGTTGAAGAATGACAAGAAATTAATGCTAACATACGCGGACACCAGACCCAATAAGAAAATGGAATAACTGAGTATAACCAAGTGTGAAGTTGTAAACATGTATCAAACACCCGTAATCATTTAATCTGAAGTGCGGATCCTATTTAGGCCTCGTTTGAATAAACAATTTAATCTACAGCTTAAAACATAAGTTATTTCTATAACATAAGGTAAAATGAAGTTAAATTGTTTCCATATAAACTACTATAAGCTATTTTCATAAGAAAATTTTGAGAGCGAGTGAAAACAATTTATGAACATGTCAATAGTTGTTTTCGTAAGTACTCTCAAACACTCTCACAATCTCTATAGCATAGACACTTATGGTGGAAGGTGTGTCCCGTGTCAAACACCGACATGATACCAACACACTTGATTACTACTCAAGTGTTTTTGTCAAGAAGTTTAAGTAGTAAGTCAATCAAAGTCCAAACTAGCTCATAATATGACTAACAACTTATATTGATTCACATTTACTTTCTTTAAATTCCTCGTCAGTATTTCATAGAATTAGAATTAGTAACAGTTGTTTTTGACATACCTCAGCGGGAAGAACAACATCGGTAATCCTATGGTTCCCCTTGAGAGTAGCAGAACAATTTTGAGCAGCACCGAGTCTATGACTTCTGAACTCCTCCCAAGTCCAATCAGCAAAATCTGCAACTCCAAAATTATTTACAATCAGAATTTGACTAAGAAATGAAAAAAGAAATTAAAGTCAAAGGCAAATCAAAAGCACATACGATTAACACCGAGAGTATAACCGAGGCGTTTCTTATTAGTAGATTTGATAAGTTGAAGATTTTCAGAGAAGATCTTAAATCTACGCTTCATTTCATCAACGGTATCGTATCTTTTGCCGTATCTGTTAGCAAAACGAGCGAAAGAGACAGCGTGGCGAGATTCTCCGATGACCTGAAGAAGCTGCTCCTCCATGTCGGAGACCATCCGAATAGGATTGGAGTCATGGAAGCTCAATCCGGCGGCGGCGGTGGCCACGCAGAAGAAAACGATAAGGAGCGTCCACTGTGCCATCTTTCACTCTCAACTAAAAACTCCGCTTCTACGGCTCTACTTTTTCTTCTTCGATGAGTATGATCTTGTTTTATACTATTACTGTTTCGATTTCTATTGGTTGGTTTTAGAAGATAATTATTGGTCATCATCGCAAATTTGAATGACCAAAATATCCTCCTCCAACTAGTAATGAATGTTGTGTTTTGTTTGTTGGAATTATTATTATTAGTACTTGGCACGTTTTTTTAGTGGTGGGCTTGTGGTCGAGGAGAGAACTTTGCATATTGTCTTTACGAATTGAGCAAAGTTCACGAGAACCTATTAGATATATTTGTTAAAGAAAAAACTATTTTGTATTAGATTCAGAAATATTTTATTTTTAAAAAAATTAAATTCATCATTTTTTAATACAATATTTTTATTTTTATCCTTTTGACCAATATTTAAGGGCTCTCTTTAACATTATGTAGACAAAAAAATCTATGTACTTATATTGTGGGTTAATTGAGTCAAAACACCACTACTCCAAAATATCCTTGATTTTTATACTTTTTTTTTCTTTCTATTTGTGGCTAAAAGTCGTGGATATTTATTTATATAAAGATCGTGGCTAAAAACTCATTATTTAGATCACAAAAACAAAAATCTCATTATTGATTTTTTAATATAAAACGCTATTTCATTCTCACGTGGTTTTTTATTTATACGTAAAATATTTTGAAATCGTTGTGCTTTTATTAGTTAATGATGACAATTAGGGTATCCATGGAAGAATGGTGGGTAATTTACACAACCAATATACATTAGCCACATAAGCACATTTTTAACTGATATCCATGAACTATCTTGACTCCATTAACAAATTGTTCATTTTCATTGATTGGTGGATAAATTACTCATCATTCTTCAAAAGTAATCTAGAAAAAATCTTAGTAATACAATGACAAAGATTATTTCACCAAAGAGACATGTTATACATCGTGATGAAATTTTACGCGAAATTTTCGCGAATGTTGTTTTGTATATATTTCTTTCTTCTACATAATAACTTTTTTGATCAATTTTTCTTTATATAGCTCCTAAGAAAAAAACAACACGTGCACAGGTGAAATATGTATCTCTATGCCTTACGTGGTTTCAAAAGCTTTAAAATATTATGTATTCTTTGCAGGTGATGACACATAGAGAATTTAGATTAACAAAATGGAAGTCAGTGCTTCAACGTATAAGTTTACAAGGCACATCCTCTAAAAAAAAAAGTTTACAGCTCTATTAGCAAGCAAAATTAAAAGTTTACAATGTTCGTGAAATATTTGGGATAGATTTTGTCGCAATATTAAGCATTTCTTTTCACGAAAAAAAGATTTAAAGGTAAGAGTTCACATGTGGTGCATCAATTCAAGTGGGATAAAGGAATCTATGTGTTACTACTATTAATTAAGTGAAGTCGATCTGCCCCTAACATGGATATTGGTTTTCAAAAGGAGAGATATGGTAGTAAAAAACCAGGTGATGTTATTTGTATAATCAATTTTTGTGATAGTAATCATGTTCTCATTCTTTAATGGTAAAAAATAATAGCGAAAAAAGTAAGAGAATTAGAATATGAGAAAAGGAGGTTGTTTAAAAATTATTTCAAAATAATTGTATAAATATTATTTTCGAGTTAAAATATTGTTTGGAAAAGAGACGAAATTCCATAAATGATTTAGAATTGAAATAATAAAAGAGTTGTGAGTTTATCAAATTTATCATTAATTAGTAGAAAAAAAAGAGTTAAATTACATCAGAAGTCCTTTAAGTTTGAAGTTTGTAATAGATTGGTCCTTAATTATTTTGGTTACACTTAAGTCCTTTAAGTTCGAGGTTTACAATAAATTGGTTCTTTAAGTTAATTTGGTTATACATAAGTCCTTTAAGTTTGTAAACATTTTCAATTTAGTCATTTTGTCACATCATCATTTTTGTAACGTCTCGTTAATAGAAGGACTAAATTGAAAACATTTACAAACTTAAAGGACTTATGTGTGACCAAAATAACTTAAAAGATCAATCTGCTACAAACTTAAAGATTTATATGTGACTAAAATAACTTAAAAGACATTAAAGACTTATCTGTTACAAACCTCAAACTTAAAGGACCCCTGAAATAATTTAACAAAAAAATAATAACAACCACCACATTTTGACTATTTTAGCGATTTTATCATATTAGTTGTGTTTTATTTAGCTCAATGCAAATGCTTTGTAAAAGTTCGATTCATATAAGACTTTGTTTGGGAGTTTTGAAAAGAGGGGAGAGGAAGAGAGGATTTATAAAAATTAAAAAAAAAAAAAACAAGGAAGGAAGAAATGGAAAGAAAGAATAAAGAGATACGAGAGTGAAAGACTTTTGGTAAGTTTTTCAAATTCAATCTATATAGTTATTATACATTCAAAGTTAAAAATACATTAATCATAATATTTATTTATCATTTTCTTAAAAATCAGAGCATAAATTTACTCCTCCTCTCCGAGCTAAGCAATAACAACAAAAGGTTATTCTCTTTTGCCTAACTGGAGGCTAACCAGCCTCTAGTTGGGTTGTGCAAGAAAGACGTTGGAAGCTTGTGGTATTATCCAGGTACATCCTATAATTGCTTAATCATACACACAACTGAACACATGGTCCTCCCATCAATACAGTTTGGGACTAGAACACATTAACGAATGAGTGTTCCCGTTAAAAAAAAAAGCAAGTTTTCTGAAAGAAAAAAAAAATGGGAGTAGAACCATTAGCGAATGAGTGTTCATATTTAAAAAAAAAAAAACAAAAACAGTTTTTTAGCCTCCTTGCATACATAGACCGAGATATTTGAGGTTTGATGATGGGCTTAATTACTCTTTTGGTTCCGTAATTTATTTTTTGGTTTCGTTTTGGTTCCTTAACTATTAAAAGTTTCGTTTTGGTCCTTTAACTTACCTCTTGGTTTCGTTTTGGTCCCTTAACTATTAAAAGTTTCGTTTTGGTCCCTTAACTTATTTTTTGGTTTCGTTTTGGTCCCTTAACTCTAATACATTCATCATAACATAAAGGACCAAAGTGGTTGACGGAGGAAGAGTTAAGGGACCAAAACGAAACCAAAAAGTAAGTTAATGGACCAAAACGAAACTTTTAATAGTTAAGGGACCAAAACGAAACCAAAAAGTTAAGGGACCAAAACGAAACTTTTAATAGTTAAGGGACCAAAACGAAACTAAAAAATAAATTAAGGGACCAAAAGAGTAATTAAGCCTTTGATGATGTAACCTGAAATCCTAGAGAAATAATATCTGTAAAGTTAAGTTATTAACTTTCCCAACTAGACAATTTTTGTACGCAATTTATTGCAAATCATAGAGGCTCCAAAATGGTGTATTTGTTCAACGTTAAGCATCGGACTATAAGCATGACTACCTTAACCTTGCCTAGAATGTATTGACATAAATTGTCCAAGAAGGAATAAAAAGATAGGGAGGGAGGGGGTGTCCCTATCTAAGCTCATATTTGTTTTATGTTATTTTTGTGAAATTGACATCCATCATCGTTTCACATGATGATAAATAGTATATTCATCTTCTTTTAGTAGATGGCAACGAAAGTTATTTATGTATTAGATGATTTCCCCGTATATTAATTCACATTAAACTTCAAGAGAATTGAATAATTCAATTGATTTAAGCTAAAAGTTAAAGATGAAAATTCTAAATTCGAGTAAATATTAATCTAATAACTAACTATATAGATCCATTTTTTTTTTGGGCTAAGTTTTATTGGTCATTTGTTTAATGAGCTAGTCCTAGTATGTTTTCACAAATAAAGAGAGTGAATACTTCTTTTATCTTTTTATTTAATATCACTTATTTCATGTTTTTACGGAGGTCCCTTATTTCCTGCTTCTGTCTAACGAAATTCTGGACCATAATTTTTTTTTTTAAGAAGTTAAATTAGTCCATTTAAATTGACACTGGAGAGAATTGAACCTGAGACCTCGAGGAGGGGCACACTCCTAGATCCCAAGTCAATACTACCAGGACAACCCAAGTGGGTTGGACCATAAAATTAATCTCACTTTGGAAATCCAAACAATAACAAAGCATGGTTAAATCATGTTTTCAGTTAGGCAACGTTTGTTTACCCTTCTCTCTGATGCGCAACCAAACATAGATATAAGGGTTAATTAAGTTTTTAGTCATTATAAATATTCACATTTTTGTTTTTAGTCCTTACAAAATAAAATCACACTTTTTAGTCTTGTGATATTTTTCTTAAGCATTTTAGGGACCAAAACAGTTGATGAAAATTTTTGACAGGGACTAAAAGTGCTGATGGAACATTTTATAGGGACTAAAAATGCTGATGAAAAATTTTATAAGGACTAAAAAATGTGATTTTATTTTGTAAGGACTAA
Source organism: Medicago truncatula (assembly GCF_003473485.1). Lineage (NCBI taxonomy): Eukaryota > Viridiplantae > Streptophyta > Magnoliopsida > Fabales > Fabaceae > Medicago > Medicago truncatula. Next base: position 60,074,019 of record NC_053045.1, on the reverse strand, counting down.
AAACAAAACTGTGAATATTTATAGGGACTAAAAACTTAATTAACCCTAGATATAATTAAACTAGCAATGAGAATCACACGGTGAAATCCAATTTCACCTACGTTGCATCTCCATTTTATTTTAATTAAAATTTAAAAGTAAGATGTTCATTCATTCAATTTGATAGAGTACGATGAATATGAAAATAAAAAAAGAGTACGACGAATATAACACAAATTTCATGTAGCTAAAATTGAAAAGGATAATTTACAAACAAATCACAACATTCAAGTTAATAGCTTAAAACGATACCATAGAATGCCTACAAAAGTGACAAAACTAAACGGACTAGAGTAAAGGATGCCTCCGAATTTATAGCGTTGATCTTCAGGTCATCTTTGTTGAATATGCAATAAATCGAAATCGAACAAACATCGCAACTAGACAAACAGAAAAAGTAAAATATACCATACAGGACGGAAAACAAAACAACAAGAATCAGGTGACGAAATGAAAAAAAAAAATCTATATGAATAACACTTGTTTAGATAAAATAAAGGATAAAAACAATGAAGTTTTTCTTAACTAAAAGTAGGATCCCTCTTATGTTTGTGAATTGTTATCTATTGACGTTGCACCTCCATCAAACCCTAAATCACATGTTATCTCCTGACGTTACATCTCCATTAAACTTTAAATATCACATCACAATAACAATCATTACACGATAAATTTAAAACCAAACTAAGAATCAAACTCTAGAAGAAGCCTTCCAACCTCAAACGAGATAAAAGCATCAACACATGCATATTGAACTTGCTTGACTGTAAGCGGAAATCCACCCCAGTCACTCAAAGTAATTTTCTTTGGTTTTTCAATCTCCTTATCAAGAACACACAAAGCCAATGTTTTAAGCCCAGCAGATTTCATCGCTTTCTCTCCCAACTTCTCAGCGGCGAGGTAACGAAGATCCACAAAATTCACAACAAGCAAAGAAAAGTCTCTAAGAAGCTTGTCCATGTCCTCTCTGATCCCAACACCAACAAACTTGTTATTTTCGTTGCCCAGAAACGCAACAAGCGATTTCGGGACGAACGAGGCGTGTAGGATTTGGAAAACAAGGCATTCTCCGCCTATGTATAGTTGAAGGACAGCAGCTGGGGGAGACACACCAGAGTGGTTGATGAAGAGACACTCAACATCTAAGCCGACAAGGAAGCTATTGTTGTTTTCGTATGGTTTGATGCTTGAGAGCCATTTGTCCACCATGAAAGGTTTATTTGTGATCATTGTGTGAATGATGTCTGAGTGGAAGAAGACATCGTGCTTGTTGTGAGTTTTATTAGGGACAGCGTAATCGATTGTGGTGATGGACATCGTGGATTTTCAATGAATATTATTGAATTCTTGAGAGCTAAGTGATGTATAAAATAAAAAAACTAGGCTATTCAAATATATAGAAAGTGAATTCAACGAAAGGTGAAAAATAAATATAATGATTTGTTTCAAAAATAAAAGGATTTGGAAAATATATGGAAAAATATTAGAATTAATATAATAATTTGTTTCAAAAATAAAAAGATTTGGAAAATATATGAAAAAATATTAGAAATAGAATTTTGGCATACATGTTTTTTTTTTAATATAGATTTTCAGCATATATGTTGATACGTCATACAATCAAAATCTATAAAAAATATTCTAAATCTAAACAAACTTTCCATAAAAAAGTGAGTCAGTCAATCATTAGGAAAAAAGTTGGAAAGATAATTTGAGAAAAAAAAATTGCGATAATAAGCCCGTAGAAACTCGTTGATCTCATACATGCCTATTTTATCAATAGTCCGGAAATATTTTTAGTTTTTTTATAGGACATAATTTTTTTAGTGTATCTTATTTCCAATATGCATAAATTATCTTCAAACATTTTTTTTTTTTTAAGTTATGAGTCATACTACTATTTTTTTAAAGCTATATATGTTATAGATATTATAAGTGGATGTCCATATATCAATTGGATCAGGATTCTCAGCAGTCAATTAAATCCCACAGTCACGCTGTCAAGTTAATTTCAGTCATCATATTTAGTTAACGGATAAGATCTAGTTTTTCCAATTTTTCACTAAAAACACAGAACACGGGATAGTGGAATCTCACCCTTCCTTTTCCTCTCGTCAAGTTAACACCAGTCTCCGACGACGTTCGTTCTCGTCGTTCGAAGGTAGTGATTCCACTATAGAACACTAAAGATCTGGTAGTTTATTTTTATTTTTTTTATGCGTTTTTGCCCTCATTTTCTGAAGGTTGTGATTCTGATTGTGCCAGGTAAAAAGAACAGATCACAGAAATAGTTTGGATTTTAAGATTTTTGACTTGATGTGGTGGAAAAGATGGAAAAGAGTTTGCAGGCACAAATTCCTCAGCCATGGTATTCAACTTTGACATGCTTGCAACTCTTCCAAATCCCTCAAACCATGCTTGAAACTCTCATCCCCATTTTTACCATACCAGCATATGACCCATTTGATGAGTCTTGAATTGAAGTTAGGGTTACCATTTGGAACACTGTATTCTTGTTGATATGATCAATGTTGTTCAAATTCTCACCAGAAGAATCAACGAGTTTGATTTATGTCCTATATTCTCTTACTCATTATGAATTTCATTTTTTTATAGGACATAATTTTCTCGTGGGTCTCCTTGTTTAAGCTCATGTTTGTTTTATGTTATTTTTGTCAAACTATTGACATTGATCATCGTCACACATGAGAACAAATAGTATATTCAGTTTATTCTAGAAGATGGCAACGGAAATCATTAATGTATTAGACGATTCTCACATATACAAATCCACATTGAACCTAACCAATGATTAAGTAACTGGATTAAACTAAAGGTTAAAGTAGATGAAGGTCCATAATTCGAATAAATATCAATCTAACAACTAACTAACAACTATCATTTGCCACCAAAACAAATTCCATAATAACACCCAAAAATATCCACATTGAACCATCTAAATCAAAATAATCCTCGGCGTAACTTAGCTTGTGTTGCTCAGGCAAATTAGTTCTCGTATTATTTTTGGTAAAGATGTGAACTCTTTAATGAGACTATGAAAATTGTCAAGTGACAAGGCCCACCTAATAACGATGCTTCTTAGCTGTGTTTTTTTTCCTCCAAAGAAACGAAGCTTCTAACCTTCAGTCGTCATGGAACTATTGTTATGCACGTCCTTCACAACTTTTGACCATCAATAAAACGCGCTGTTTGGTGGAAGTGTCATTTGCATGCATGGAGAGATGAAAGAACTTCTACTTTACACTCGTAAATTGAGGTGTATTGGTACTTTTGCTTCATAAATTTATAAATTAATGATCAATTTTATGAAATAAATAGTTATTTATCGGCATTTATATTTTAAAAAATATGATTTCCGAAGAAAAACGCATCATTCATTGTTTATAAGAATCATAGTAATTTTTTTACATATTATCGTATAAAGTAATCAAAGTTCTCTATTATGAGCGATAAAAATTAAAAAAAAAAATATTTCTTTTACACTTGTGATGAATAAGATTTAATATTATAACTATAAATGATAAAAAATAATATTTTTCTTCAAAAAACAACTCATTTACATATAAAATTAAAGAATTGGTGTACCAGTACACTCAAATATGTTGGGTGTACCGTAGAATTTGCCGGGATGAAAACGGAAAATACTTGGATGATATTAGGGTGTCAATGTTAGGTGATATTGACCAATCACAATGTCACAAGTGTATAAAAGGATAAAAAAAATGTAAGTGAGAGAGAAGAAAACTATAATTTTTTGTCTTTTATACATTTGTAATATTGTGATTGACAAATATCACATAATATTTCCTTAAAAAAAAAAAATGTCACACGATATTAAATTCACCCGATGAAAGCATAGTAAACATACTAAAACATATTTTTTTGAGTATTTGTCTTTTTTTCTTTCTTGTTTTGTATTAAAGCATATCTCTATTTTATTTCATGTAAAAGGGGTTCTGAAGTAATTCAACCTAACATTGTAGTCTGATTTAAGTTGTGACAAAATTTTCTCTATTATATCATATGCATGTATTTTTTGTCAAAAGAAAATCATATGCATGTATTTTCCTATTTTGTCTTTGAAGTTACTACTGCTCTAGAATTTCCATCGGCATTACTTTAAATCTTCATCCAACATCGATATATTGATGTTAGCTTCCAAACGGTAATAGATCTCACGCCTAAGTAGATTCGTCACTGGTAAGTAGTGATCTTTACCTATTTAGAAGGTAACATATATCTTTTTACAATTTGAATTTTCCTCAATGTCATCATAGATAGATAATGGATGATTATATGGTGAAGTCTAGATTACTCTCTCTTGTTTACGAGGTATTTACCCTTTTAAGATATTAACCAATCAAAATGTAATATACAAATGTAACATTAAATGTCAAATAAATGAGTCAATTTTTCTATAAAAAAATCAATTTTAATAAGGTAACTTTTAATTTTAATTTAATTATATTTAGGTATACAATCTTAATTAATTTACACTATAGGTCTTGAAACAATTAAAATTTCACATCAAATTCAACACATCATATACGTTCATAAATTTTGTTACATTCCAAAACTAGAACACACATAACATGCAATTTCTTCTTCATTTTTCTTCCCATCTTGATCGTGCAATTATCTCGTTCCAGAATTGTCGTCGTTTCCAATTATCGTGAGAATCGTTGCCATCCGTTTGATTCCACACATCGTTAGATCGCCATTTTTTCCAAAAGCTATATCCACGAATTAACGCTCACCTTATAAAATTCAAGTTTGTATCAGCATTATTTATTATTTATTTATTTCACTTTGTCTTCTCTTCCATAGCTTTAACCGACCTCACACCGCGGTCACAATCTTAACAAATGTTCATTTCGACAACACGAAATTCATCAGGAACAGAAACAACATGAGAACACAATATAATGATTTGAATAAAACAAATTCCAAAAGTAAATTGAATAATCAATATTGTCCCAAAAATAAAATTAATAATCAACGCATTGAAGATTCATTTATCTTAATCAAACACAAAATATGTGTGATAAAATTCAATTTTTATAATCTCAAACAACTCAATCAAACACAAAACCCAAATAAAAATGGAAGCATCATTGGAATTCATGCCAAAGTTGAAAGTCACCACAGTCGCATTATAAGTGTGAAACGATTGCAATAAAGTCACGATAGTATTGAGAAAGAAAAGAAAATGAAAAATCAAATCAAGAAGAAAAATCAAGTCACGATACCTGATGTGATTATGGAAACAACACCGATTGTCACAATGTATGGAATCAAAAGGACGACAACGATTCTCACGATAATTGGAAACGACGACAATTCTGGAACGAGAGAATTGAACAATCAAGATGGGAAGAAGAATGAAGAAGAAATTGCATGTTATGTGTGTTCTAGGTTTTGGAATGGAACAAATTTTATGAACGTATGTGGGGTGTGTTTGGTAAAAATAAGCTGAAAGCTGAAAAACTAGCTTATAGCTGATATCTTATAACTGATAGCTTATAGCTGAAAAGATGGTTTATTAAAATTGAAGTGTTTGGTAAAATTAGCTATTAAAGTGGCTGATAAGTATAAAATGACATAAAAGGACATGTTTATATATATATATATATATATATATATATATATAGAGAGAGAGAGAGAGATTTTTTCTAATGTATTTGTTTTTTTAATATTTTAATTTATGGTTAACTATGTTTTGGATCTCAATAAATATTCAAACTTTTGGTTTTAGTCTCCAATAAGATTTCATCGACAATCTTGATCTCTGATTTTTTTTTTTTTTTGTGCAAAAGAGGGCAACAGCTCATTGATCTCTACTTTTATGAATCCAGAAAATAAGAGGAAGGTAGAAAAAAATGTAAGCAAGAATATATAAAATTTTACAACGTACCTTAGGCTAGTTATAGTTAAATATAAAATATTTCTTTTAAGAAATATATATAAAGCGTTCATTAAAAAATAAAATAAAGCATGACAGTTTTTTTTAAAGGAGAAAATGTGACAGTTTTATTAAAAAAAAAAAACTATGAACTTGACAGTTATTTTTTAAGCCATGAACATGTTGTTTTATTAAAAAATAATTAATTTAAATTAATAGGGTTAAAATTGGAAGAAAATATAAAAAAACTACCAACTATAAACTCAAAAGCTACTTGAAATAGCTTATCAAAAAACACTATAAGCTGGTGAGAAAAGCTTTTTACCAAACACATGTTATTATGACTCTGTTTTGTAAAAATAAGCTATAAGTTAGCTGATAGCTGATGACTGATAGCTTATAGTTGAAAAATTCGCTTATTAAAAGTAATGTGTTTGGTAAAATAGTTGTTGAAGTGGCTGATAAGTATAAAATGACATAAATGGACATGTTTATTTATTTATTTTTTATAAAATATATACATAAAAAATTTACTTAATTTATTTCAAATTACTTTCATCTCCAAAATGATAAATATGTTTTATGAATTCAATTAACATTTTTTTTACTAAACATTTGCTTCACTATTTATTATATATTTTATTTAAAATTAAAATTATATTATATGAATTAAGAGCAAGGTAATAAGAAAAATGTAGAAAAACTACAACATGAGATAATAAGAAAAATACAGCAAGGTAATAACGTGGTTGCACCAATATATAAAAAGTGGGTAGTTATTATTTATTTATTTTTACTAAAAGTGGGTAGTTATATATGATTGTGGGTAGTTTTTTTTATTAAAAATATAATAAAATTAAATTAATAAGGTTAATATTGGAAGAGAATATAAAAAGTTATAAGTTCGAAGTTCAAAAGCTACTTGAAATAGTTTTTCACAAAAAGTTATAAGCTCATGAGAAAAACTTGTTACCAAACATATCATGTTTTGATCCAACAAACTTATAAGTTAGTCCAACAAGCTATAAGCTAGCTTATTCGTGTTACTAAACACAACCATGATGAGTAGAATTTGATGTGAAATTTTAATTGTTACAATCCCCATATTGTAAATTAATTAAGATTGTATACCTAAATATAATTAAAAAAAAAATTAAAAGTTACCTTATTAAAGTTGATTTTTTTTTTTTTTATAGAAAAATTGACTCATTTATTTGACATTTAATGTTACATTAGTATATCACATTTTGATTGATTGATATCTTGAAGGGATAAATATCCCTAAACAAGAAAGAGTAATATAAAAAAAACGTGATTAGGTCATCTAAAGTAGTTAAAATATTCACGAAAAACATTAGGTCAAATACATATCATATATATGATAGATTAATGGCGGATAATATGAAATCTTACTCATGTGGATTCCTATTTTCTGATTTATTTTCAATGAAGTGGTTTTAAATGATCTAGATATTCAAATTATACTAAGACACTTATCACGCAAACACTCGATCATTTAAAGAGTTTATATGTAACCAATTTTATTTTTTTTTAAAGTTTGTATGACAAATACCGACATAGAACACTGACCTCTTTCGCCACAACACTCCACCAACAGATCTCTTCCCCTCCTTCAAAAGTGATGCTGCTGGAACATTCTATTTGAGAGCTTAGCTCTATGTTTGCTTCCCTTTTTTTTTGTTAGTCTTTACAACAAAAAAAAATAAATACTGACATAGATTTTACATGGGAGAAGTTTGTATAAAATAAACGGTAGGGAGATTGAAATTAAAACACAAAAGTTACAAGGATTAAAACAAAATATGAATGTTAAAATTGTGAGAAACATCTCTTGTAAATGAAAGGAAGCATTCTGGAAGGTGTTTTTCCTGTTATTATTATTATCCTATATAAAAAATGTTACAACGAGTAGTTTGCTTTTTCCAAATTTACGACCACAACACAATGCTACAGAAAGTCAAAGAGGGGGGTATCCCTGTCATTGTCTCTTAACACAACTTCTTAGACTTAATACTCGTTTTCCAACCTCTAATCAAATATTTAAACAAGTTCAAATCTTAGTCTTTTGATCCTATGCAAACAACAACCACCCTTCTATATATTATAATATAAAAAAAGGAGAATAATTCCATTTAATATAGCACCTAGACACTAATAATCAAAGGAAAAAACAGAAGAAAATTTCAACACCGGGTTAGAAAAAAAGAAGCTGCAAGTTCTTAGAAGTTGAAGATTGCTCCCTCTTTCCTTTATAAAGTCTTAAACCCTTTTCCATTTTTCACCATCCCCACATAATAATACATATTTATATCTATATGACTATATCTATCTATATATAAACATTCTCACTGAATTCCTTCCTATCCCAAACCTTCCACAACCACATAACTCTATATCTACATTTTGCATAACATAATTCTAAAACAGAACCAATTCAAGTTTTGCATCAATCATCACAATAACAAATATATAACAGTGATGAAAATCACGTGGAAATCAATATTTTCAAGCTGTTATCAGGGTGAAGGTGAGTACACTTCACCTAAAGCAACAACAAAAGAAACATCAACAAAAGTTGTTGCTACAAAGACAAGTTCTTTTAACAGAATATCTCTCACGGATCTGAGTTTTCCAAGTGCCACAACACTTTCAGAAGATCTTTCAATTTCTCTAGCAGGGTCTAATCTCTATGTTTTTACACTAGCTGAGCTCAAGATCATTACTCAGGGTTTCTCTTCTAGTAATTTTCTTGGTGAAGGAGGATTTGGACCTGTTCATAAAGGTTTCATTGATGATAAGGTTAGAGCTGGACTTGAACCTCAACCTGTGGCTGTTAAGCTCTTAGATTTGGATGGTACTCAAGGTCATAGAGAATGGCTGGTAAGTTTTTGTTATGATTATTATTATTGAATCTTAGTTGTGTTAATTATGATTCATTGATCTAAGATATGTCCGATGTACGACACGACACAAACACATGTGATTACATTCAATTAGTTGATTTTCGTAAACTATTATAGTAACATGTTAGTGTTGTGTTCGATGTTCTGATGATTTTTCTTTTTGTTCTGATGACAATAGACTGAGGTTGTGTTTCTTGGTCAACTAAGACATCAACACCTTGTGAAGTTGATTGGATATTGCTGTGAAGAAGAACATAGACTTTTGGTATATGAGTATTTACCAAGAGGAAGCTTAGAGAATCAATTATTTAAAAGTAAGAATTTCATTATTATTAGTTATCATATTAAAATCTACATCTTTTACTTTGCATAGGTTTCAAGAATTAACTTTTCTTAATTTGTTTCATTTTTGGGGAATATTGTAGGATATTCAACATCGTTACCATGGTCAACAAGAATGAAAATTGCTGTTGGAGCTGCAAAAGGTCTAGCTTTTTTACATGATGCAAAGAAACCAGTCATCTACAGAGATTTCAAAGGTTCAAATATCTTATTAGACTCCGTAAGTACTACTAATTCATCTTCAAAAATCCTTTATTAATAATATCTTTGGATCTAGTTAATTATTATTTATTCACTCTTAATCTTCCAGGACTATAATGCAAAACTCTCTGATTTTGGCTTGGCAAAAGATGGTCCTGAAGGAGATGACACACATGTTTCAACTAGAGTTATGGGCACTCAAGGTTATGCTGCACCTGAATATATCATGACAGGTAAATTAATTTGAAATGTAAACATAATTAATCCCATTATGTTTACATTTCACATTCAGACTTAAGCAGTGTCTAACATATCTATGTCACTGTCGTGTCTGTTTCTTGTTTCGTAGTTAATATAATTCACAGCTTAACTTCAATTTTATTTCAACATATAGGACATTTGACAGCAATGAGTGATGTGTATAGTTTTGGAGTTGTTCTCTTGGAGCTATTAACCGGTAGAAGGTCAGTCGACAAGGTACGTCCACCAAGAGAACAGAATCTAGTGGAATGGGCTAGACCAGTGTTAAACGATGCTCGTAAACTTTCCAGAATAATGGATCCAAGGCTTGAAGGACAGTATTCTGAGATGGGAGCAAGAAAAGCAGCTGCATTGGCTTATCAATGTTTAAGCCATAGACCAAGAAATAGACCTACAATGTCTACGGTGGTTAACACTCTTGAACCTCTCAAGGATTTTGATGACATTCCAATAGGTCCTTTTGTTTACACAGTTCCAACTGATGTTAGTAATAATGAGGTGCAAAAAGAAAGTGCTACTATTGAAACACCAAAGGAGAGAAAAAGGGAAAGTAGTAGTAGTAGTACTAGTACTCATCATCATCATCGTAGAAATCAAGATGTCAATAATAGCCCTAAGCCAAAGCATCTTATTATTGATAATAACAATAATGAAGTACTAGTACATAAAAAAGATGGAGAAGAATATTATGATACACCTAAGGAGAAGAAAAGGGAAAATGGTCATCGTCATAGAAGTCATCATCATCATCATCGCCACAATGGCCATAAACATCCACTTAAATCACCAAAAACAAAATCATCAAATGAGGGACAACAAAGTGGGTCACACTCATCACCAGATACCTCCTCTATTACATCAGAAAGCCAAGGAAATTAAGGAAATTAAGTATAGTTTAGTAGAGACGTACCAAGATCATACACTGTTAATTGTATATAGTATGTCAATGAGCTGGCTTCAAGCAAAAAGGAGAAGTGGATATTCAATGGTCCTAGCATGGAAAGCATGCTTGATTTTTTGTTTTCTTTCGTTTACTTATTATTATTTTTCTATTTATTCAGGAAGTTGATTATTTTTAATTGTGTATACAACAGTGAATTTTGTTCCTTTGATTAATCAGTTACTTAAATATATTATTTTTTGTTTTTGATTTTTAGCAGTCTAATATCGACTTTGTCCAAAGGTTAACGTTACTGTTTTTAGTAAGTTCTTCATTTTTTACTATTAGAAAAATTGGGTAAGAATCCATCTTTTGACCATTTTTAAAATGTTCATATGAGACACACTCTAGTTTTTATTGTTTTATTTTAGTCTCTTAAGATTTTTTTTTTTGAGACAGAAGTATAAGATTTGTTCATGTTAAAATTGATTTCTATGAACACATACTAAAATAAACACACATGGAAGAAGTATGATAACTCGGGTGATAATATGATATTTCGCATGAAATATAATCGCGACCAAACCTCTAAGTTGACTCGAGATTTCAATATCATGTGTGCAATAATCGTTTTAAGACATATTGAAAATATTAAAATCAAATTCTCTACATACGACATCGATCAATTCCTATGGAAACAAATACTTTATCGATGAAACAAAACAATAAAGTTTTTTTTTTTAGGGGAAGACATATTGAAAAGATTAAAATCAAATTATCTACATACCACATCGATCAATTCCTATATAAACAAATACTTTATCAATAAAACAAAACAATAAAGACTAAAAGGAAAAAAAAGTTATTTACAAGTACTAAAAGATTTAAGAAAGAAAAATAAAAGTAGTATATTTGGATCAACAATATACTTAAGGATAAATCTTATTTATCCTTGGGGGGAAATTAGGCACAAAGTACTCATAAAGAAAAATTAATACAAAATTAAACTACTTAATAACTTAATAAATTAGTTAAATACTCTACCAGTAACAAAATATAATAGTATCTTTCTTTAAAAAAATATATAATAGTATCCAAAAATATAAACAATAGTTAAATTTTTTGATTAAAAACATTTGACGCTTAGCATCGTTTAGCTTCATCAAAATCTCATGTTTGAACATGGACATTACCATATAATAATATTAAGAATATTAAGAGTTTGTCGTTTATTTGATCACATGATAATTAATAGATTAATCATACAATACTTATCGTAGAAGATATTCATCTAAGAAATTCTAGTTGAATACTATAATCAACTAAGCTTGTCACTCGTATTTGAACTTTATTTAATTAATCAATCAAAAGACTAGTTCTCTTCAACAAATGGACAATTACCAACCATGATTTGTTGAACGTCATTTACAGTACCTTACATACAATTCTTCAACAAAAACGAGTACAGAGCTAAGTGGGTTGACCAAACGCCACGTAAAATAAATAAATCCAAACAAATCCCAATTGTATACTAGTAGGTAAGAATGCATTATGCAAGACAGCATAGGAAAAATTAGCCGCCTGTTTAATTGCTTTGTATTTTTGGGACAAAAGTAGACAAAATTGAAAATTTTAACGTATTATAGTTGAAGTATATGCAATTATACCCACTCTATAATAATTTCCATTTTCATATAAGCTGGAATTGACATGGAATGATTGAAGACTAGAAATTAAAAACAAAAGTTTATAATTTTATGGAGATTAGTATTTTTTTTTTTTTAATATATGATATAGTGCATATCGTCTACTCCAGTTTGTTGATTCTTTTCCTACTTTTTTAAGACAATTTTTTAATTTAATTTTAATAATAAGACGAGAGGTGTGTAAAAACACCCTTACCATCCAACAGGCAACAACAATAGAGCATGAAAGAAATTATAGTCATAGTCAATAAAACCCGGAAAGAAAGGATCATCAAATCATTTTTAACGGATAAATTTGAGAACGATAATTACAACAAGAAAAATGCTTGATAGCACGACATACTAACAAGCACGAAGGCACACGAAAGTTTTAGTATGACTACATCATAGCAAATTACACTTCAGAAATAAATAGGAAAAGGATTATATCTTTCCATTGGCTTCCTATGATGGTGCTCACCACCATGTGACTCACTGATCTCAAGTACCCATGAAACCAAAGACTTTTCACCATTATTGTGGTTTGTTAAAATATGTGCTTTTTTTAAAACCATTTTTAGGATATCTTGCATGAAGGACAATGCATGTACTATACTATGAGCAAATCAAGTTTTAGTTCATGATAGAAAAGTCAAAATGTCATGTTTTCTCACTGTCGTGCATTTTCGTGCATACAATGTGTCGCACCATTTAGCACTGTTCTTGCAACAAAGGTGGAGACCGATTAAAGTGAAGATTATGAGCGATATGATATGCATGACATAAACTAAACTCCACATCTCGGCGCTATGTGAATTGTTGCGCGCAGAAATCTTGAATAAGACTACCTTGAGAGTCTCTATGCAATATATCATTCGAAAGCTGGAAAACCAATCCTTTTTTGCAGACATCATCGATCAATAGTATGTTGAGAACATCTCAATTCAACTCGTTGCCTCTGCAAAAAAAAAACTAACATAGAAATTTATGTGACCAATCAGGACAATATGTTAGCAAAATTGGTCACTATGTTTCACAAGTTTTATTATTTTTCCCAATAGTCTAAATTGAGGCTTATTTTTTATGATTTATCATACTAATTAAAGATATGAAATTACATTTAACAACTTGACATTGTTGGTTTGGACCGCAATGGTGAATTTACGAAGAATATGCTAACATTTGATCAATAAAACAGAAAGAAGGAAAAAAGGCTGTGACAAAGTTTATAACCCACTGTTTATAGTCCAAATCATCAGGATCATATTATTAAATGTAGTTTCACATCATTAATAATATTTTTTATGGTACATATCAACGTACTATATATATATATATATATATATATATATATATATATATAATTACATACGGGTGGAAGACAACTAATAAAAAGTTGTGCCGTTAAACGTATTTAGATGATAAAATAAAGACATAATATTGTTATGCGGGACCATTTAGACTTTATATAGATGGTCAACAATCTCTAGCGTTAGTGTTTAAAAAAAACCTCTCGTGATAGAAAGTAAAAAGTGTCAAACGAAAATCATATCAAAACATTATCAAAACATGTTTTTTCATATTTTGTCACTCTACTACTTTACGCGACTTTGATGATTATCTTTCTCAAAATTAGGTTGTTGAAAAGATATATTTTTTTTAATAATGGATTAAAATCCCGGATTTAGAAAGGATAAACTAAATTAGAAAAAAAGGTTTTAACAGATTTTATTGTCTAAATTAGAAAAGATCATATGAAGAAAAATCACACATGTAAAACGAGGATAAGTGTAATTAAGCCCATGCAATAATGATTTAGGTTGTATTTTCGGGTAATTAATTCTCACACCCCCGTCTGACGCAAACAAAAAGAGTGAGAGAATTGAAAATAAAAACAAAACGTCGCCTGAGAGATTCGAACTCTCGCGGGGAAACCCCATGTACTTAGCAGGCACACGCCTTAACCACTCGGCCAAAGCGACAACTTGTTGATAGGATTTATGACTATACATATAAATAAAACCTAAACTTTCAGAGAGTTCAGTTTTCAACATATAAACAAAAACCTTACGGTCAGAGAGTATAGTATAGAACCGAGATATTTCGTTTTAACTTTTTTTTTTTGAGAGATTTTAGTTTTAACTTTTTTTTTGCTAATATCCTTAAAAAAATAAACTTATTTGATTATTAAAATTTAAAATTCTTATGATGGAGCGTTAAGTTTATTTATTAATGAAAAATATTTTCGATAAAAATATCTTATTATATTTAAAGATAATGATTTTAAAAAAATGTTATTTTTTTTTTGAAATTTTCAAAAAAAATGTTTCATATTCATAGAAGAAAGTAATAATTTATAGGCTTAAATGCAATTTTACCCCCCTATTTTGATTGAATCTGAATTTTACCCTCCTATTTTAAAACTCGGAATTTTACCCCCTCTATTTTGATTGAATCTGGATTTTGCCTCCTTTATTTTAAAACTCAGAATTTTACCCCTTTTATTTTACGTTTTTCAGAATTTTACCCCCTATTTTAAAATAAAGAACCAAAAAATACTAGAAAAATAAAGAAACAATTAGAAAATATTAATTTGGTAAAAAAATATAAGGAAAACAAGAAAACACAAAAAAAAAACTAAAAAATAGAAAAACAATGAAATTACAAGAAAAAATTCAATTAAGAATACATGAAAAAACTAGTTTGCACCTCTAAATATTTGCTATTTTCATATATTTTCATACTAGTTTTTTATTTTATTTTTAGAGATCATACTAGTTTTATGCATTTTTTTCTAGTATTTTTTATTCATTTTTTTTAGTATTTTTTTGGTTTTATTTTTATTTTTTCATTAAAAAATATTTAATACAAATAATTAATTATGTGGATAAAATAGGGGGAGGGGGCAAAATCCTGAAAAACATAAAATAGGGGGGGGGGGGGGGGGGGGGTAAAATTCCGAGTTTTAAAATAGGGGAGGCAAAATCCAGAACCAATAAAAATAGAGGGGGTAAAATTCCGAGTTTTAAAATAGGGGGTAAAATTCAGATTCAATCAAAATAGGGGGGGTAAAATTGCATTTAAGCTTAAGTTATATTGTTGGTGAAAATATTATGAGTTGTGTTATTTGAACAACCAATTATGTGACAACTTTTAGTACAATCAAAATTTTGCAAAAAAAAAAGTATTGGCACAAAAATCAAAGTTGTAACAACCCGTTACCCAAAAGTAAATAAATAACAATAATCATCAGAGTATTTCACCAAACGGGTATGCTACATTGCAATTTCAAAATTGTTAAATAGAAAATAAAACTATTTAATCAAACCACTTGATAAAATATGAAAACATAGCAGCGGAATAGTTTTCAATCCAACAACATCCTACGGCATTAAAGGCCTTAGCTTAATTCAACAACATTATTCAAAAGACAATAAGGCTCCTCATCACAAATTCAAAATTCGATACATGGAAAAGAAACAACAAGAATATAAATAACAGTTCCCATCCCACGTATCAGAGCCCTAGACACGACTCTTGAGCCACCACCTACTACTCAGGATCACCTGCAAGTTACCCATAGGAAGGGCAACGTTTTCAAGCAGAAGGGGTGAGATTCACAACAACAATATAGATATTAAATCTTCAATTGAATCTAACACCCTATAACTTCAAATATATCATTTTGCAAATATCCATAATTATTCACAAGTCACAACAACATCAACAATACACCAGAACCACAATGAATACATATATATATATATATATATATATATATATATATATATATATATGAATGTATATCCAACATCAATATCAACCAGATAATAACTGAAATAACAACCGAGACTCATGCAAATGACATGACCACTGCTAAGACACCATCTTAGACTTCTGAATGAGATGCAGTATGCATGTGGTACCAATCAGGACCGAGGCCCTCACCGCTTTTGAATGGTTAAAGCATTCATCAGGACCGAAGCCCTCACCGCTGTTGAGCAACTAGTACTCCAGGACCGAAGCCCTCACCGCTGTTTTATGCATATGCAATGGACCTACTTGTGTATATCTACATACAACTGACCATGCAATGCAACTCCATGTGACTCCACTTAAACAATATGTATGATTCAATACTTTGCATACATTTCATTCATCATCAGTAATCATCAATTCAGCAATCAAATCAACCACAATAATGTATAATTATACGCAACCATACTCAAATACAACAACACCAACCACTACTAATCAAGCTAGCAAAACAACACTCTGGAACTGCACTAGCTCGCCTCGCGAGCACATCTGCTCGCCACGGCGAGTACACAAAAACACTAGCTCGCCATGGCGAGTTCAAGGCGAACTCGAGGCGAGTGAAAAACAGGTGCTCTCGGGAAAAAGTGACATTTTCTCACTCAAACTTCAATTCTAAGTTCCCTATTCATCTTTTTAACCTAAAACTTCCACCATTCATCATTATTATTATCTAGGTACCTTAAACCATCCCCAAAACATCTTATAACAACTTTTCAAAATCAAGTTTTAATCTGGGCTACTCGCCATGGCGAGTTGGATTGCTCGCGAGGCGAGCTATCAAGTTGCTCACTCGCCATGGCGAGCACAGCTACTCGCGAGGCGAGCGATGAACTTCTGTACGGGCAGAAAACTGGTTTTACCCCAAAATCCCATTTTTCTCCCAATCACTCCCCAAATCAGTTTACAGATGAAAAATAAATGTTTCTATGCAACCAGAACCCAATTCTAACATCAGAACAGCAATATCTACCCCAAAAACCATTAATTCAATTCATACCCAATTCCTCAATTTCACTTTAAAACCTGTTAAACTCAAAATCAGAATTTAAAATATACACTATTGAAGTAAACCCCACCCTTACCTTAGAAATTGACGAAGAATGCACAGCAAAAATCAACTCTTGGTTCTTCCTTGGTTCTCTCTTGCTTTTCTCCCAAAACTGGTTCTACGTGAAACTGGTTTCTCACTTCTCTGTATTAACTTCCCACTAAAATGTAACTCCCTTCTATTTACACTTAACTCCCATAAATTCTATTAACTCCTATTATTTCCCCAAACCTCAAAATAATTACTATTCCATACTTATTTTAATTATTATTAAATAAACCATATAATAAAATAATATATACCATATAAATCACCCAAAAATCACAAACACACACATAAATGCATATACTCCACATAAATCACCAAACCATCATATATAAATATATATATATATACTCCACATAGTTTAAAATTAATTAAATAAATAACTAGGGCGTTACAAAAGTAATAGAGAGAGAAAGTAAAAATATAATGTGAGTATGAGAGAGAATTTTGTCAAAAATTGGTTGTACAAATATTATATATACATAAAAAAAAAAAATCATTTAGATTGCATTTAATTTAACATTTTACTCATTGGATAATCATTGACATACAAATTATGAAATGGAATGAAATAATAATTGGATATAACGCTTTTACTAAACTGCCCTTACTTTATAAGAAAATGACAAAATTAAAGTTGCATTGAAAATTGTGTGAGAGAAAAGTTGGAAGAAAAAAATTAAAATTGTATTGGAAATGTAAAGCGACATTCATTTTGAAACAAATTTTTTTAACTAAAGTGACACTCATTTTGAAACGGAGGGAGCAAAAAATAAAGTGAATTCGGTAGTGTTTGGACAGACTTAATTTTAACTTCTCTTCTACTTTAAAGAAGAAGTTGGGCCAAACGCATTTCATAAGAAGCTCTTAATAAAAAAAAGTGGCTTAATATTAAAGAAAAAAAAACTGAAAAAGTAGAAGCCAATAAATTGAACTTTATGCTAACTTATTCGCTGACCATTTTGCACGCTTATGTTTCGAATCCTGCCAGCCACATTTGTTTTTCTTTTTTATTTGTTAAGCTAGCTTACAGCAGATAGCTAATAGCTGATAGCTGATAGCTTATAGCTGAAAAGTTAGCTGATTTAAATTAAAAGTGTTTGGTAAAATTAGCTGTTAAAGTGACTATAAATATAAAATGACATAAAAGGACATGCTTGTTTAATTTTTTTTAATATCATATATATAATTTTTATTAGGTAACACATTTATTTTTAAATATTTAAATATATTTCAAATAAGTTTCATCTCCAAAATAATAAATGTATTTATGAATTCAATCGAATTTTTTATTTAACAATTTTTATTTTATTTTTATGAATTTTATTTAACTAAACTTGCTTCACTATTATAAATTTTATATAAAATTATATATTATATGAATTATGAGCAAAGTAAAAAAAAAACAAAAAAGTGGACAAGAAATTTTAAAAAGTCATACATGATAAACATGGTTAGTTAAACAAGAAGATAGTGGGTAGTTTTTTTTTATTATAATAAAATAAAATAAAATTAACAAAAGGTTAAAATGGGAAGAAAGTATAAAAAGCTACAAGCTATAAGCTAAAAAGGTACTTGGATTAGCTTCTTAAAAAAACGCAATAAGTTAGTGAGAAATTTTTTTTACCAAACACATCTCATTTTATCAAAACAAGCTTATAAGCTAGTCCAACAAGCTATAAACTAGTTTTTTTGTGTTACCAAACACAAGCTAAAGCTTGCTAATTCTTTCGAACCAAAAAAAAAAAAAGTAAAGCTTGCTAATTATTACAATTTAGTTTTTTTTTTTACCTTTTAACACGTTGAAATTTTCTAACTTTAATTTTATAACGGTAGACAGTATCATTGTAAGAAAAAATTCTAACCGAAGACTTGTGGTACTTCATGACATCTCAAACGATAAAAAAAATCATTTAAAAATATAACTAGAAGGATTTTTTTTTATAAATCATAAAATTTTTTATAAAATTTCAAAAGAAAAAAAATAGTAAAATGTTTATATTATTTATGATAATTTGTAATAAAATCTCAAAACTTTTAAAAATATTTTACCAATCAGATTTTAACTTAAAATACTAATTAAGTTGAAAAAAACAACAAATACCAAACAACTTTAACTTCAACTTTATTCTAAAAGTGACTTTTAGATTTTGTTTGGATGCAAAAAGGAAAGAATGTTTAAGGAATGAAAGTGAGTGGAATGAGAGAGGAAAGTATGATGACTTTTTAGTTGTTTGGTATGAGTGATATTAGTGAAAAGAAAGTGAAAGGAAAGAATGATGTGTTTTTTATCGAATGTCATAAATACCCTTATATATAAAGATATATGAATGATGTAAGCAAGCACAAATTAGGAGGAGCCAAAAAATTGAAAATGTCGTCCCCCTTATATATAATATATGGAGGAGCCAAAAAATTGAAGTTGTCGTCCCCCTTATATATAATATATAGGAAAGAATGAATTATTTTTATTAGAAAAAAATAGAACAACAAAAAAGGAGAAAAATAACCATTTTTTTATTCATTTTACACAAGTTGTTAAAAGGTGCACTCATTTGGTAAAACAAAAGGAAATATGCCTCAAAAGCAAGGGATGTATTGTCATTTCTCGGAATTTGGTATTCCTCCACGGACTTTCCGTGCATTCAAGGTGACAAAGGTTTTAGTGTGTGTTTGGTATGGCGGCGACGAGAATTGATTTTGTTAGAATTGAGTTTGAGAGAATTGATTTTGGTTAAAAGTGAGTTGAATCTGAATTGATTTATGTTTGGATACACTTTACTAAAAGTAATTCTTATGAGTTGATGTTGTTTGGATAGTTTGAATCAAAATTGATTTTGAATGTATAATGACCAAACTATCCTTTTTAGTTGTATTTAAAAGTAAATATCTTATTCTTGACTTATCCAAAATCATAAATGGATTTGTATTGGTTCACAAATTCATTTTAAGTATTTATTTATAAAAGATTTTTTTAAGAAAATTTATAAGATTTTTTTCGATATATTTTTATCAATTGAATTATTATTATTACTTTTTTTTTGGTAGATTCGATTGAATTATTTTTTAATATTCATTTTAAAATAATGTTAATAAAATAAATTTGAAAGAAAACCAAATAAGAATTTTGTAGAACCTATAATTAATAAAAAATACATAGTAGGTAATTGACCTCATTTCATTTATTATTTTTTTTTTTTTTAAGAAATTGACCTCATTTCAACTCTCACCTCCAACCTCCTTCCTTAAAAAAAATAAAATAAAAAATAACTCTTCCTCCACGGCTCCACCCCCATTCTTATATATTGCTTGTTTATTATTCTGTAACATGCTCGTCCCTCTCAATACCTTTTCTTCTTCCTCCATCTGAATTTATTCCATTCCTCCGTTCAACAAGCAACAATCAAAGGGAAATTAATACCTTTAATGGTTTCAAATTTGTGGTTGTGAGTTTCAAAGGAAAATGCAACAAGCAGGTGGTTGGAGTGCAAGATCTGGTGAGATGGAGAAGAAAGTTATGGGTAATTTGGTAAAGTGTATCAATCACAAAAATTGAAATCCAAACTTGATTTTGCTTTGCCGTGGAAGCTAGGAATTTCAGCTTCATCCCCACCGGCGTTTTGCACCAAAACCTGCGTTTTGCGGATGCACTTTTTCTACACCCAAACAAAACAAAAAAGTTGAAAACCACGTTTGGCAAAGAAAAAACACGTTTTGAGGAGAAAAACGTGATGCAAAACAGACACTTAGATGTGGATCCCACCATAAAACTTTCTTTCCTTACCTTATTGCTGGCAAACCAAACAATGGAAAACAGAATATTCTTCAATCTTTCTCTCCTTCCTCTTTCTTTCCTTATAATTTCTATGAAACCAAATATAGCCTTAGACCTAAAAAAAGTAGGGCCAAACTTCATCTTGTATTTTACTAGCTATCCTTGATTTATTTTATAAAATTAATAAATTAAAATTGCTGTAATGTTTAAGACTATATAAGACTATTTAAAATAAGTAAAAGGAAGTAATTGTCTAGCCATAATCTAGAGAAATTATCATTTATCTATATTTTAAGTTCAATTGAATGGGTCAGATGAAAAAAAAGAAAAAAGTATTACATATTAAATTCAATTGAATAGGGATTGAGACATCGAGTAATTCAATGATTTTAAGTAAGGGTTAAAAGACTAGAGTTCAAGTCCCTATTAAAAAACAAAAGAATTTTAAACATTCTTCGAATAAAGTTAAAATGAAAAGAAGAGTAATTTTTTCTCAACTTGTTTGGTAGGTTGGAAAGCAACAAAAAAAAAAAAAAAAAACGAGAAAACTAAATTTGAATGAATCCCACGCTATTTCTCTTATGGTTATACCTCCGAGTTTACAATATTTGACCACTATGAGTACGGTGGCAAAAGTTATGGTGCATAAGTTATTTCCTTATGCACCGTGCATAAACACATCACAACCATCAGATTTCTTTTATTTTGAACAAAAATGGTTTTGGCTCACTTTGGGGGTGTAGGAAGCAATTATGTTGGGATTTATGCACGGTGCATAAGGATTTCCTTATGCACCATAACCACTCCCGAGTACGGTGGCATTTAGCATGGGAATGGAGAGTTGTTTTTCAGGAAAGTTTTTTTCAACCATTAGATTAAGGAGGAGTATTAATTTTATCATGGACTGCCTACACCATATTTTTTCCTTTGTCTTTTACATTTTTTTTTTGTTCAGATCTGTATTTTTTTTCTTTCCATGCTTATATACTTAACCATCGTTTGGATCATCAACTTGCTTCTTCTGTGATAGAATCCCATCAAAATCCAAACTAGCTTCATCATCATTTGGATCATTTTGTTTATTAACACGCAACAATGTTACTGCAATCATGTGCAAAACTTCATTAGAAACACATAACTATGTAGTTCAAAACATCACAAACAACAATGAAACAAAGGTTTCAAGTACCACAAAAAGAAGAAGAAGGAGAAGAAATAAAAATGCAGCAATAGAAATTCAACCACCCTTTGAGAATATGAACAAGAATGTTCATGTCCATGAGAATATTGGTGACCCTATTGTATGAGAATATTCCAGATCTTGAGTTTTTTTGCCTTATACGTAATAGAGCAATAGAAAAAACATATAAACATAATGAAATCAATGTTGAAATTGATAGAGCGCAAGAGTATGATTACCGGATTATCAAAGAATTTTTTTTTCAGATCTGAACAAAAAAAAGTGTAAAAGATAAAGGAAAAAATATGGTGTAGGCAATCCATGATAAAATTAATACTCCTCTTTAATCTAATGATTGAAAAAAACTTTCCCATGGTGGGAAACAACTCTCCATTCCCATGCTAAACCCCACCCTATGCGTACTAGTCATTTGCGTTAGATTCGACGATGGTGAATCTTTTTTTTTTGTTTTAGAGGATGTATTTATACGAGAGATAATAAAATGAGTAAAACGAAATAAAAATAAAATTTGTAATTTAAATTTATTATTTTTCTCTAGACTCGAAAAACAATAACTTTTGTGTGTTTTACATTTTTTTCCTTCTACCCATACCCAAATATACTAATCAAAATTTATAGGGTTAAATATGTTTTTGGTCTCCATAAATATGTCAACTTTTCGTTTTAGTCCCTCTAAAATTTTGCTTCAACTTTTAGTCCCTATAAAATTTTCAATCACTACTTTTGGTCCCTATTTTTAATTTAATTTTTGTATTTTTTAATAAAATTGTGCAGAAATGTGTCAAATATTCTAAAAACAATTCCTAAAAAAAATTAGATTTTTTTTAACAAAACACAAATTAAATATGAATTTTTAACCATAAACAATATAAAAATTCATATTAAATTCATGTTTTGTTAAAAAATTCTGAATTTTTTTGGAGTGATTCTTATAATATTTTGAATTTTTCTGGAAAATTTTATTAAATAATATGAATTCTACATATGAGTTTACTTTAAAAGAGGGACCAAAAGTGAAGATTGAAAACTTTATAGGGACTAAAAGTTGAAGGAAAATTTTAGAGGGACTAAAACGAAAAGTTGACATATTTATAGAGACCAAAAACATATTTAACCCAAATTTATATAGTCTATAATATTAAAATATGTACACACACATAAAAGGAAGATAAACAAGTAACAAGATGCGATGCTAACCCTTTTCAGATAACCAAACTAGTTCTCTTAAACACAACATCCATAAATCTAGGAAACACAACGTTAATGTGCATCACCATTTGAACCCTTCGCAGAACGTCAACAACATTTTATTCTATGAAACAAAATATGTCAACCACAAATAGTATAAAAATATCTTGATTCTCAAGAATGATTTCTTATGCTCGATCATTTTGTAAAATGCGGCTTCTAGAATAGCCTGTCCCACCATAGATTTTTTTTTTTATAATTAAAATGTAATATATATGCTCTATTTTCTTGTCAAAAAAACATATATGCCCTATTTTTTCATCCAATTTCCATTTCATATTTTTCCTCGATACTAAGGATCATGCAAATAAGACACGCATCACTTAGTCTATTGAGCTAAAAACCCGTGAACATGCATCGTACGTATACCGAGACAAAATATAAAATGTGGGGGATGCAAATTACAATTTGAATAAATTGTTGCACTCTATACAATTGGGTTTATTATCCATAAATTATTATGTATAATGTATATGTCACTGCTGCTTTACTTTCTTGACAAGAATACCGCTAGCTTCTGAAACACAATCAAACACAGTATCGGATCGGAACATGGTTTTCAGGAATACGATAAATACAATTCTGTGTTCCGAAAACATTCATACTTTATTGAGAAGTGATTGATTTATGTTTGTAACAAACCAAGAATTATCCCTGAACCGCTCCATTATGTACCTTTATTAATTATTATGATGCCTAGTTAGCAATAAAAACTGATACTCCTATACGTTTGTTTAGGATAAACAATTACTCCATCTGATCCTATATCTAAACATTTTTCTGCATTTTTCACATTTATTAAAAAAAAAATTAATGCAATTAATGTGTCTATTTTGTGTGTTAGTATTACCAAATTATTCTTTGTTTGTATATTAAATTTGACTTTTCATATTTCAAGACAAGTTAACAGTATTAATTAAGGGTATGTTGAGGAAAAAATAATAAATGCATCTAGTAATTTGAAAAGGGATAATTACATTTAGGGACAAAAATAAAATCAAATGGGTGCTTAGATATAAAGACGGAGGGAGTATTTGTTAGACTTTACTTACCTTTTAGTCGAACTTTAGATTATTGGGTTCTTTTCCTCTAAGAATCGAAGAGCTAATTAAAACCCCTTTCTATTTTTTTAGGATAAAGAAGTTTTTTTTTTTCATGATAATGTAGAGTGTGTTACAAGTATTTGCTACTAGGACTATGTTTTATGATGATTGCAATCTTTTGTTGGAAAAAAAAAATCAGCAAACGCTATTCAGTGTATGAGGAATGCCCATCACTATCCAATCTCAGATCATAATCAGCGCACAGACTAACACTATGAATCACATAAATTTAGTCTAACAAGCCTAATACATTACGACACTTATATAAAATACATACTACTGGAGTCTTGCGGCATCATAAATTTTCCTAACATTTCAAATTGCTGATTAGTTATAAGTATAATGTATAAAAAATAAATTCTCCTTGTTTGTACGTCTCAAAGAGTACAATATCATTTATTGTTATAGTTACAACATATGAAAAACACAAATGACGATCACCATTCATTATAGAGATCGAACACATAATAAATTTTTGAATACATATAGGAATATTAAGTTATTCCTACTCCGAACCCTGCGAATCTAAAATACAACGATCAAAATAACACTTTTTGACTAAATCCTTAGCATGAGTCAATTGTTAGTCATACAAGAAATTTTTACAAACAAATTTAAATTAAAAACAAACTTATCGTATTTAAAATTACTATGAGCATATTCAGGAAAGTGCAATCTTGTAAGGGAGCAAATTAATACAAGTTGTAAAAGGTTTGCAGTATATGCACATATATCATCCTTGTCGTGATGCTAACTTTTTCTTTGGTTTTATATAATTTGCGCTTTGTAATTATTTGATTACAATTACCAAGCCCAGGTCCGTGAGTATATAATTGGGTTTATTTTTAGTATACTCTATATTCCTATTCCTTAAAATAGTAAAAATATTTAGAATTCCTATTTGCCATGTCAAGAAGAATGTTATAAGAATGATTTTGGCAGTGATTTCCAACATTTATTGCATCAAGTATCAACCAGTAAAAATAAAAATACTGCATCAAATAAAAAATAGTGGCAAGTGGCAAACCACACCATGAGCGTTCCTATCTGTTTAGTCCTTTCCCTTGATTTCATATGTTCTATATCTTCTTTGATGGAGACAAAGATATTCGTATACCTCTCCCCTAACATATATCCTCTACTATCCCAATTGACAGCATCCAAAGTAAATAAATAAATAAAAATATTTCCCGTTGTCATTCACTATTGTTTTGAGAGGCAAATATATTTACCAACACTAATCACAAGCAAAGGAGATGCTCAAATTTGCCTAAAAAAGAAAAGAAATGCTCAATATATCATAAAACAATCAATTTCAACAAAGCTCGCAAGCACCTGCCATCCACTCGACAAATACATCAAATATGTTACATAAAAAATGAATAACTCAGAAGTCAGACCCCCTGGCTTACACCAAAAGCCACAAGAAGGAAAGAAAAAAAAAATAAACTAGTATTTATTCTATCAATCTCGACAACAGTTGTTCAATTTCGATCACGTAAGATCAATATTGTTCTGGATAGATAAAGACCTGTATTTCTTATTATCTTGAGATTCGCAACCTTAAGGCCCAACCCAACAAGATTTTCCCTCAATTTCATATCCTCCCCACTTTGTAACCCGTAAACAAGTGGTAAGAGTTGTCGAAGTCAAACATTGATGAGCGTCGTCCGTAACGAACCATCCACCACTCCCAACGACTTCTCTTTGATGCCTATAAAAACCCTCCTTCAAAACAATGCAAGATATTCAATCTTTTTACCTAATATATCTTTCTCTCTTGCTTTTTAACTCACTTGAACATCATAGTACTTTGCAAAAAACACCCTCCGACATCCATCCCGATGGACGTTGTTCAAGTTATTATTATCAATCTTGATCGGGTAAGATCAAATATTAAAAGACAATTCATTCAATTCCCACCGAGTATTATTGATATATTTTTGTTGAAAGCAAAGCATTGATATGTGAAGGCTCAAATCTAATAAGATACAATGATTTGGATCCTTAGCACATTGTCTTTGTATGATTTGATTTCTTTCGTTTTCCTTGGAATAGGGAAGACAACAACCTATGGCAATTCCGCGTATAAAAAACTTTGTCTTTCTAAAGCGTAACTATTTCAATTGTTTATGTTGATTTTGGATGATAAAAAGATTTTTATTTTGGACAAATACAGTTATTAATGTTAAATGACCTCAGATCTCTTCCCAAAAATTAACTCAAAATATGAGCATTTAGTGTGGGTCATGTGTCTACTTCACACATTTACAATCCTTAATCTGAATTTAATATATGTTAAACGAGCTCGAATCTAATTTTAAAAGTTGATTCAAATATAAGAATGTCCAAATACATTTATACACCAATTTGAACTGTGGAGAATTATTACCAGACACACCATGGCAGAAAGGTAATTTCAGTTAAAATAATTTAGCAAATAGCAAGTTGGTAAGTAGTAACCAGCTCAAATTATTCTCGTTTATAAAGTCCAAGCTGATGATAATTGATTGATAGGGTGAAATTGATTTCTGGTGAATTGCATTTGTATCTTCTTACATTTCAATTTTCATATACAATCATTCATATTATAAACATTAACATTAATATTGCATAGTCAGTGCATTCTGAGGTTAAAGAAAAACAAATCAAGAAGCCATGAAATCCTCAACCTCAACTTTGTATATTCTCTTCTACCTCGTAATGCTATTATTGTCTGTAACAGTAATGGCATTGACCAACAAAAAAACTTACATAGTTCACATGAAACACAACAAAAATGCATCCATGTACTCTCCCATTCTCCAATCTTCTTCTTCTTCTGATTCTCTACTTTACACCTACACTCACGCTTACAATGGTTTCGCTGTTTCCCTTGACACTAAACAAGTGCAAGAACTGCGTAGTTCTGATTCAGTTCTCGGTGTATATGAAGATACTCTGTACTCACTGCACACTACCCGCACCCCAGAGTTTCTGGGTCTGCTTCAAATTCAAACCCATTCTCAGTTTCTTCACCAACCTTCATACGACGTTGTTATTGGTGTACTTGACACTGGAGTATGGCCAGAATCGCAAAGTTTTCACGATTCTCAAATTCCTCAAATCCCATCTCGATGGCGTGGAAAGTGTGAATCAGCACCAGATTTCGATTCTTCACTCTGTAACAAAAAACTCATTGGTGCTCGAAGCTTCTCCAAGGGCTATCTCATGGCTTCTCCTGGTGGTGGTAGAAAGAAATCAGTTGATCCTATTTCACCTCGTGACAGAGATGGACACGGTACCCATACTGCCACAACCGCCGCTGGCTCCGCCGTAGCTAACGCCACTCTTCTCGGTTATGCTACCGGAACAGCACGTGGTATGGCTCCACAGGCACGTATCGCTGTTTACAAGGTCTGCTGGACCGACGGTTGTTTCGCCTCCGACATCCTCGCTGGAATAGATCAAGCGATTCAAGACGGTGTTGATGTGTTGTCACTCTCACTCGGTGGTTCATCATCCACTCCTTACTATTTCGACACCATCGCAATCGGAGCTTTTGCGGCGGTGGAGAGAGGGATATTCGTTTCTTGTTCGGCGGGGAATACTGGACCTCGCAGCGGTTCGTTATCGAATGTAGCTCCGTGGATCATGACCGTCGGAGCAGGGACTTTGGATCGGGATTTTCCGGCTTACGCTACTCTCGGAAACGGAAAACGTTTCTCCGGCGTTTCACTTTACAGTGGAGAAGGAATGGGAAACGAACCGGTTGGTTTGGTTTATTTTAACGAACGGTTTAATTCATCGAGTAGTATATGTATGCCCGGTTCACTTGACTCTGAAATCGTGCGCGGGAAAGTGGTTGTTTGTGATAGGGGTGTAAATTCACGTGTGGAGAAAGGCACGGTTGTGATTGACGCCGGAGGTGTTGGGATGATTCTTGCAAACACGGCGGCGAGCGGTGAAGGAGTGGTGGCTGATAGTTACTTGGTACCGGCCGTTTCGGTGGGAAAAAACGAGGGTGATGAGATTAAAAAGTATGCAGCGTTGGATTCTAATCCAACGGCTATCCTTAATTTCGGCGGAACTGTGTTGAACGTGAAACCTTCACCCGTGGTAGCATCTTTCAGCTCTCGTGGGCCCAATGGTGTGACGCCACAAATTCTGAAGCCTGATGTTATTGGGCCTGGCGTGAACATCTTAGCTGGATGGACCGGCGCTGTTGGGCCTTCGGGCTCACAAGACACCCGCAAAGCCCAATTCAATATCATGTCTGGTATATTTAGGCCTAAAATTTAATACATCAATTTTTGTTAACTAAATTATCTCTTACTTAACATGGACTATTAATCAATTGCTAATTTTGTTACGATAATGATAATAATGTTAAGGTACGTCGATGTCATGTCCACACATAAGTGGCGTGGCCGCCTTGTTGAAAGCGGCTCATCCAGAATGGAGTCCAAGTGCAATCAAATCAGCTCTGATGACAACAGCTTATACACTTGACAACACAGAGTCTCCCCTAAGGGATGCAATGGGAGAGGCCTTGTCCACACCATGGGCTTATGGGTCAGGTCATGTCAACCCACAAAAGGCCTTATCTCCTGGCCTTGTTTATGATGCTGACATTGAAGACTACATTGCATTCTTGTGCTCTCTAAACTACTCACTTGACCATGTGAAACTCATTGTCAAGCGTCCTAATGTTAATTGTTCTACCTATTTGTCTGGCCCTGGTGATCTTAATTACCCATCATTTTCTGTTGTTTTTGGTAACAATAGTGGTGTTGTTCAATACAAGCGGACACTTACTAACGTTGGGGAGGCAGAATCTGTTTATGATGTAGCTGTTAGTGGGCCATCTACGGTGGGGATAATTGTGAATCCTACCAAGCTGGTTTTTGAGCAAGTTGGTGAAAGGCAAACATATATGGTTAAGTTTATATCAAACAAGGATATTGTTGATGATTCGGTTACGTCTGAATTTGGCAGTATTACGTGGAGCAACAAACAACACCAAGTTAGGAGCCCAATTGCTTTTACATGGACAATTCTATGAAGATTTGGATAAGTTACTGTATCATTTAAGCCCAATAGCAGTAGCCTAGCCCTATTTAAAAAAGAAAACGACAGAAAGAAAGCAGCTGTTTGTTGACGTTGTAAAGGGTGACATTGCATTATGATGAGATTAATTAGTCCCACCCAGTAAAAGCTAATGTAACAAGACATTATTATTATACGTTAATGATAGTGTAACCTAGCAGGCTATGACATAACATAATTCTATGCACCAAGTACGATTAGAGTATGTTTTAGAATTGTGTCAAATTTTTATTCTACAATTTCCAAGTTTACACTAGAAAATTTAAGCGTGCAAATTCATGAAAGGAAGAGATGAACGTAACTTGAGTTAGTTTTGGTTTCCAATATTGAGCACACCCATGTGTGAATTATTTCTTTCTTTTCCTTCTGTTTCGTACACGCGTGCAGTAAACCAAGGGGAAAAAGCAAAAGAAGAAACTACTGTATAGTAGCAACTTCTACCGCAGTACATCATCAAAGTTAACAATACTTCCTTCTCAATTATTACTAATTACCGGTTATTTCCAAATGTCTTATTCCAAACGTTATTGAGCTTGAATGACCACTAATTGGTGTACCGAATGAAGAGTCATTTCCCGTGTGTCCTGCCTGTGCTCTGTGCTCTGTGTGTGTCAGTTATGCAGAAAAAAAAAAAGGCAGCTCACACTCACTCACACCCCTCACTTATTTTCCTGCCGTGCACCCAATTTGATTATTTCATCGATCATCAAATTTCATGTAGGACCACTAAGATTGAAAACTTGAGGTGAAAATAATTAATAAGACAAAAAACAAGACACTTTTTTCTTTTCTCTTTTGGCAGATAAAAACACTATTCTTATCATGATTTTAGGAAACTAGCAGAACTCACGATCTGTCATACAACTCAACAGCCTTTAGCAATCAAAGTCTGTGAAATCAAACACTAAAAGCAAGGTGATTCAAGCACCTAATATTGGACAATGCACACAACAAAGGATGAAATGGAACTTATCATACCCAAAATTACAACTTCCAAACCGAGCTATTACATTTGCTTCAAGTATTCACTATCCATATACTGCATAGTTATAAACATTTATTTTTCCAAAATTTATACTCTAGCTTATATAAATGCAATTTTGTGAAGACAAAGGGCTCCAAATTTTTTCTCCTTTGGAGAGAATATAGTAATGTGCTAGCAACAGAAACAAGAAGGATTAAAACATGACTTTGTACAACAGCAACATGGATTTACCTTTGGACAAGTTGGGCAAGAGCAAGTGCAGGTGCATTTGCAACTGCATAAAGAAGGGCATGATGGACACCCAAAATTGCAACTAGTTGGAAAAGTACAACAATTTCCCGAACCAAGGCTTTGTTTACAGCAATTTGATTTGGGACAAGAGAAACAACAGCAACAGTTCCACTTAGGTAAGGAACAAGTGAAGGATGGAAAACAGTTGCTGCAACTGCAACAACTGCATGGTTTACAGTCACTGCAGCAGCTTGGTAATTTTAGATGTACAGATAATCCATCACAGCAGCAGCAGCAGCAGCAGATCCAAGACAGATTAAAACATGGCAAACGACTGCACATAAAAGTTAGTTACTCATGTTATTCGTTATAGCTATTAAATAACACTTACTAGTTACTAACTAGTATCATACAAGTTCCTGCCTCAATAAATGAAATTTGACTAACTTATCAATCATTATGTGGGGGGTCACTCCTGTTTACTCTCTAAGATACACAAACACCAATGTTTGCTGAATTTAAGGCTCAGCTCCATGATGCACAAGAAAATATCTATAATCTTTGAAATTAGACATACCATTGTGACATTCCTCAAAGCTAAGCTAACCATAGACTTCAAATAATATTATTTTTTTTTAGGAGGGGACTATTTCCTTGAGTTTGATGCATATATAACATCTTTCTTTTCATACATGTGTAAACAGATTACATAGTTTTGCATCACACAGATATCAATAATTGAAAAATTCCTACCCACATAATTTAGAATTCTTGTTGAAGTGTAAAATTTGTTTATGAGGTGTCAGTTTAGTGTTAAGAGTTTAATTTTGTACCCTCGAGGACAAAGTTCAAATCCCCTTAAAGACAATTGTAAAATATTCATTAATGTCACTCGAATTAATAATAATTTTCGCTTTCCCAATATATTTTTTTTGAAAGAGCACAATTTAACAATTTCCAATAGTCTTACTACTCAAAACTTTCTTAGTATAAGCAAATAAAGTTACAAGATAAAGAAATTTGTACCAGAGCCATTTCCAGAAGCGACATGACCGGCGATTCTTCTTGTTTCTGCTTGAAAGAGAAAGGACATAAGAATCATGATCTCTTCTAAACTAACAAAAGCATTGATTGATTGATGAGAACATTTCTTACGAAGGTAACAGAGGATCTGAATTTGCCACCACATAATCAGCAATCCTGTAACATTAATCAGCAAAAAATAAATTCTCCTATGAAGAATTTAATCATTTTAAGGAATCATTTTAGTATAGGAGCAAACTCAAAATTAAACATACTCTTTGCAGCATTTTGAAGCTGGTTGAAGACCTTCCATAGATTTCAATTCTTCCTGGTAGATGCAAAATCATCAAATTGCCATGAAGGTGGCATGTTGATAATTAAAAATTAATTTTCTAATAACACATATGATTCCACATAGGAAATCCATTTATGTCCTTCAAATTGGACACAAAATGAGTCACAGACAAAAAGATTCTCTGCAAATGAAAAGAGCATCTTCACTTTTTTTTGGTACTAAAATTAAAACCAGAAGAGGTCAAGAATTAGTTTAATTTAAATTTTGAAATTTGAAAACCTTGTCTCTGAATTTTAAAATGTCACACAATAGAACCTAGTACATTTGTTGAACTACTCTGTTGTAGTACTCTATTTTTTCATGCTCAAAATTAGTACTGCATTGATCATGAAAATGTTATGCACAGAGAAGTTTTTTCTTCAAATTTACTGTCATGGATCGTTAGAAATGACATAGAAGTTCTGACACATGACGTTTCTTCTTCCATTTTGAAAGTTACAAACACTTCCATTCAAAAACTAAAAAAAAAATGATGTCACAAAATAGTGTATATATAAATGTAACAGAATTCTCAATTTCAGCATAGAAAGCATTTTGAGAAGCAAGAAAACAAACCTCTAGAAAACCTATCTCTCTTTCAAGCATCTGAACCTTGGCCATTTCACGGCGTTTGCCATACAAATCTGGATATTCAGGAGGTGACTTAGGAGAAGGTGGAGGAAGTGAAGGAACAGAAGAGGAAGAAGAAGAAGAACGAACCATAGTCATTGAAGAAAAGAAAGAAGGTGAAAATAGTAGAGAGAAGAAATGGAAATAGAAATAGAAATAGAAATTGCAGCAGGGACTGGACTGAGAAGGTTGCAGGTGGAGACAGTAATAGCAGTAGTCCTTTTTGTTTGTGTAGTGTTGTTTAATATGGAGTGGAGGTGGTAAAGGTAAAGAGAGAGGGGTAGGCACAAGTAACAATAGTAATGGTAAGTGACAAAGAAGAAGCGGCAAATAAGGTTGGTTAGGTTAGGTGTGAATTCTCAATACTTATGAAATGAAATGACTACTGTCACAGAGGCAGTAAATACCCTCTGACAACAAGGGATAATTAACTAACACCCACAAACCCCTAAGTAAATAAATACACCAAACATATGTTTGATTTTACCGTGGGTGTGTCAGAATCATATTGATCTTTCGTTGGATTTTATAGTGTATCACAATCATTGTTATCCTTTGTTTAGTTTTAAGTTTTTAACAAACTTGATAGATCATACATGATTTTAACACACACATATCATATCAAACATAATATACCAAATTTCAAACTCGTGTGCAATATAGTTACATCAGTGGTATATACTTGGATCCCTTGATAATTTAGTTGTTCAAAATTTATGATTAGTCAAATTTATCAAGGGATCCAAGTATATACCACTGATAAAGAAGAATACGTTGATTTATCCAAAAACAGTTCAAAAAATTTATAACAAAAGATGTGTTATTTGAACTACTATTTATACGACACTTGTTTAACAACTATTGATTTATAAAAAAAAATATAGATATCGACGCCAAAACTAAAATAATAAAAAAATAAATACATAATATAAATATCATAAAAAAAATTGTCACAAAATAGTTACAAATTATTCTCAACTTGTTGATAGTTTTTTATTGTTGTACTCGTGCAAAGGAAATGGGTGGAAACTAGAAAAGTAACTGTAAAGAAGAATGATAAAGAGAGGGGTAGAAAGACAGTCATTATTGCTACTGGATTCTGACTGTCCACACCACCACCATTTTAAAAATTGTCATAAATAAATCATTTTAAAATTTAATTCCTCTTCTGACTTTTTAAAAAAATTAAATTAAAATATAAGAAAAACTATATTCCTTTTTAAGTATTTTAGAAGATGAATACATTTTTTTGTTGTTGCCAACTAGTGTGTTTTATCATCGTTTTAAAGAACTGTAAATAAGGGGAAACTGTGAACAAGAGAGGGAATAAGAATTTGAGTGAAGAGAGGGGGAAGGCACAAGTTGATAATAATGGTAAAGGTAAAGGGTATTTATAAATAGTAAAGACGGCTGAGAGAAGGCCTGCAACTACTGGTGTCTGTACAAACCCCATTTAGTAAAGTTGATCTGAATTTGATTGAGATTTTAGGTTATGTTTGTTTTATGAAAAATGATATTTGTACAATTAATTTGTGACAACTTTAATGACAACTTTCTCTTTCATATTCACATTATCTTT
Organism: Medicago truncatula; assembly: GCF_003473485.1. Classification (NCBI taxonomy): domain Eukaryota; kingdom Viridiplantae; phylum Streptophyta; class Magnoliopsida; order Fabales; family Fabaceae; genus Medicago; species Medicago truncatula. The sequence continues at coordinate 60,039,655 of NC_053045.1, read as the reverse complement.
TTACTTTTTCTCTCTATTATTTTAGTTTTTGTGCTAATATCTATTTTTCGTGCTAATACTCTTCTTATTTTATAAAAGGATTGATTCTATTGTACATAAGAAATACAGTCTTGTACTATGCATATTTGTTTTCTTGTAAGTTAGAATCAATAAATCACACCATATCTCACTCAATTCAATTGTGACACTAACACCAACCAAAGCACTCAAAAGGACGAGGAGGACTACATACTTTTACTTTCAAGAGATGTCGTCGATCATCGTTAGATTTTGTGTGTGGAGATTTTTACATATAGCCATCACTCTTGGTTGTGAGCTTATTGATATTGGAGGCGTTACAAATCGCAGGAAATCTAGGCCTAGTTACCAATGAAGTTGTGGACAAAAAATGCGCAATTGTGTGTAAAATCTAAATAAGATTGAGTCCTGACTCGATCCAACAAAGTAAATATACAGATAAAATGTTTAAGCTTTCTTAAACAAAATTAGATGTTTATAAACTTCTTCACTTAGTGGGTGGGTTAAATCCTAAAAAAATAAAGTTGGTGGGTTAATAAATTTCATTGGTGTGCATTGTTCACCTCATAAAGCTCTATAGCAAAGTAATTAAGGACCTTTCCAACTCTTTAATGAACTTTAAACTTGTTAGAAGTACACTAGGACACGAGTTCATTAATTGAAATATCCTTTTCAGTTGAGCATAATTTAATGTTCAGATCTCTTTATCCAAAACAATGCAAATAATAGAGTAGTGAGTATATATCGATCAAATATCATCTTTTTATCACTCCCGTTAGCTATGCTCAATATTTTTACTTTATTATAGTTTAGACAATTATAGAAACAATTAATACATAGTACTCCTTTTTAGAGATCTTTAAAACCAAACCAATCAAATATAAAAAATGCAAATCGAACCAATTTAAAACAAAACCGTAAAAATTAACATTTAGTTTGGATACATTCATATCATTTTTTTACTTAACTGTACGGTTTGGTTTTGTTTGCGGTTTTTATTTTATCAACGAACTAAACTAAACCAAATTAAACCACAACATAAGAAAATCATTTATTAAACATATGTCACCTAGAACAAAACTCGTGAGAACTCAATAAAAACTTTTATAAAATGACACATTTTTTCGCTTGTTAAGTTTCTTCTTGCTTATTTAAAAAATGTAATTAATTTTTAGAAAATGATAAAATCTTAGTTTTATACATTTATTACAAAAATTACTCTTTGTCCATGTTTTTAATTTGGTCTATATTGTTGGGTGAAAATAAAATTGTAAAGTTGGATGAAATATAAAACATTGTTAAAAACATTGGTGGAAGTATGTTGTGTTTTACCTTTTTAACTTGATTTTAATGTTGAAAACAAAAAATTATATTGTCTAAAAAAAATCGCATCAACCAAAACAATCCAAACCACGTTTGTTTGGTTTGGTTTGGTTCGGATGACTTTTTAAAAGTCAACCAAACCGAACCGTATGCTTTTTTATCTCCTGATTAGAATGACTTTTATGCTCAAAACCGCACCTAACACCCGTACTCCCTCGGTTATTTAAGGACTATAAAATTTTTTAGAAAAAAAATATCAATATTTTTTAGATTATATAGCAACAATTTCACCGAACTTAAATTCATTGCAGATAAAATTAAGGGTTAAATATGTTTTTAGTCCTTACATTTTGCGCTCCTTTGAAGAATAGTCCCTACATCTCATTAAATGTTTTTAAAATCCTCACATTTTATCTCCGTTATCAAAATTAGTTTCTGCTGTTAATTCTCTAACGGAATGTTGATGTGAGAGTTAGTGGGTCGCAATTATTTTAGGGTTAAATATGATTTTGGTCCCTACATTTTGCATGACTTTGAAGAATAGTCCTTACATTTTGCGTGACTTTAAAAGCATTTATTAAAATGTAAGGACTATTCTTCAAAGTCACGCAAATGTAGGGACCAAAAACATATTTAATCTTAAAATAATTGGGGCCCACTAACTGTCACATCAATATTCCGTTAAAGAGTTAACATCAGGGACTAATTTTGATAACGGAGATAAAATGTGAGGATATTAAAAACATTTAATGAAACGTAGGGACTATTCTTCAAAGAGGCGCAAAATGTAAAGACTAAAAACATATTTAACCCTAAAATTAATATGGTTGGAAAATAAATCTTTAAAAATTATCACAGAGAAAACAATTACTCTTTCCGTTTTGCAACGAGTGTCGTTTAAAGTTTTGACATACAAATTAAGAAATGGAATGAAATAATCAATAAACATAACACTTTTACTAAAGGCTAAATACCATATGTGGTCTTTTAAGTTAGATGATTATAACAAGTTAATTCTTTATGTTTCACAGGCGTGTAATTTCGTCTTGATTTAAAATGAAATTGATCGATCACTTTGTTTATAATGTTGTTGATGAAATATTTATCGGTACAATTAGACTTAAATTCAAAAACTAGAAGAAGAAAATGTGTGTAAGTAATCATGTTATATGTAATAAGTACTTCTGGACCTACCGTCTCAATGTTAAAATCTATAAACACTTTTTAATGAAGTTGATTGAAAAGATGGGTGACATGAGCTTGGTCTTTTAAGTCATAAATTATATACACCATTATCTTGTTTTCATCACACCCATTCAAAAAATGTTAGGACAAAAGGTACTTTTGATATCTAACATGATTATTTACACACATTTATTTATATAGACACACAAAATTTATGTTTTAGTAAAAATTAAGCATATAGTTGATCTTTAAAAAATTTAATTATATACTTTTAAATTCAAAATAATTATTTGAAAATTTTGAGTCATTTAAAAGTGAGATAGTAACACCGACTCAGATGAAGAAGAATAGGGTGAGACAAAAAGTAATTCTATTTAAAAATTAAGAATATTTTAGTAAACTCCCTGTTAATTTTTTTTTTATTTTTATTTTTTATGGGCGAGCTCACCCATCCGAGCCTCACCGATCCAAATCGGTCTCATTCAAATGTTACCACTACCAACTCTTGGAGTTGGCTTGGAAGCTTGATATTCTTGAAAATATTAAGTATTTTGGTTGGTTTATTTTGTTAGGTTCTACTTAAGAACTTGTTTTGTATGTCCAGACATCTTACAATGGATTCTTCTTGCAAACTTTATAGACTCTTGAATGATTCTTGCCTTCATACTCTTTAAAATTGTTCACTTAAATGTCCGATCAAATTTCCTTATGTTGAATATGCATCAACGGTTATCAACATGCACACAGAACTAAAAGATAAATTGCTTGGGCAAACCTATCATGATACGAACAAATTGGCTTCTCGAGGAGCACGGACAGAGCAATTCATACAAGAAAGAGAAAAGAGGCGTGTTTGCTGAGGGCAAGATCTGATGATGATATGTTAGTTGATCCTACAATAAGACGTGGTGCGCAGGGTATGAAATTTTCAGCTTTTGGAGGGTATAAAAGGCCAACGTTTTTTTCCTGTGTGTGTAATCTCATGAAACCAAAAGAGGAGACTCTTAGAAACACATGGAAAACACGAGAGTTTGAGAGGTTTGTATGCAACTTGGGTGAATCTTGAAAGATCAAAAGAAAAAACATTTAAGGGTTGCTGCATTGTTAGGAGAGATTCTATAGTTGGAAAATACTTTGTAAACAAAGTGAAAATTTTTAAGTGATTATAAGAGGGTAAATGAGAGAAATTTTTAGGGGATGTTCTTGAAGAGTATTGGGAGCTAAATTTATTGGAAGAAATGCTAAGGACACTATCTTTTCAACTCTATCTTTTCAACACTCTCTTTGTCACTCATTCTCTTATTAGATGAAATCAATGTATGACCCATCACTTTAAGTGGAACCTATTTACAAAGTGTGAGACCCACCATGATTTAAGCCAATAAGAATGTAAGTGTTAGAGAGAGTGTTGAAAAGAGAGTGTTGCTAGCAATACTAATTTCTTGGTCACTTTTGTATACTCTCATCATCAAGCGAAAAAAGTGAGAAATCATAGAAATTAGATATGTTCTTGGAGAGTTTGTCGAATCTAATTTCTTGCAACTCTTTGTATCTCTCTTTGTAATGACCCTTTGATAGTAGATTCAAGAGCTTTATCTCCCCCCAAATGTAGATAATTGTTGGATAGAACTAAGTAAACAAAATCTTAGCGTGATGTTTCTCTACTCTCTACTCCATTTATCTTTTTCTTCCGTTCGATTGTATATTAGATTTAGATATGTTATTGTTGTTTGCATTTGTTTTGGTTACTGATTGTCATTGATATTGTCTACATATCTAAGTTCATTAGTGTGATTTGAATTTAAATTTAGTATTGTTGCATAACCTCCGGTATATACATATGTGATTTAGAGTCAAACAAGTAATTTCCAAGGCTTTTTTAATTTGTTATCATTTTTGGAGAGTAACGATTTACATTATCTTATGTGCTATTATTATTGGACGATGCGATATTGTTTTTTTGTTACATGTTAGCTTATCTGTTGTCCTTTTTTCTCTGTTTGATTTGATTGCAGGTGGTTGGCTAATGACAATGGTGGTTCCTTAAAAATTCTTGGACTCAAAGAGGCTTAGAGTTGATGTTGATATTCTAGTAGGTAATGCTAGACTCTTTGTATAAGTACTTTCCCGATCATTATTATAAAAAAAAAAAAAAAAAAAACTATTTTTTAAATTCATTGAATAATTTATATTTTTTCTATATATTATAGACTAAATACATCATTTATTCATTGAATTTAATAAGTGTTTTTTTTTTTTCTTTTGCTGAACTTTGTATATTTGGTTCTATAACACTTGTTCCCTTCCCTTAATATATGAAATATAATCAAGAAAAATACATGTCAGTAATTTAAGTTCATATGAGATTTCTTATGGCATTTAGGTTTAAGTTGTCCTAATTGTTTTGTGGAAAAGGTGTTCTCATTGTTGAAATGACTGGAGGCTTTGCGGCGATTCCAATTTCCAATGATCTGTAACATAAACATTCTGTTGATACTTGATGAAAGGTTTACCTTATATTTAAATTTGAATAAGGATACATTTGTAGCAAATGTCTTTATTGTAGAGATGTTTTGTGTAAGTCTCATAATTAATGATATTATACAGATAAAAGGATCCTAGCTTAGATAATAAAGTTACAAATGAAAACATTTGTGGCATAATTATTTACTCTGCAACTGATCATGATTAAGATACTCCAAAAAGATAAGTTTAATGTATTACTATAACTCTTATTCTTTAAATTATAACTAATTCAAATAGGTATACGGTTGGTCATCAGTCTGCCCGTTTTAATATGATATATAGACTGGTTTTTTCACAGTCTCATATATTGAGGAAAGAGCAGTACCAGATAATACAGTAAAAAAATATTATCACTCAATCTCCACCTAGATATTTTAAGGAGGAGCCAGGAATCAAGGTGTTTCATGTCAAAAGGAAACTGAACTTTATGTTCCGACTGGAACTGTCATTTTACAAGTAAGATATGTGCAGACACGAATATATAAATTTGTAACATTATATAGATGGATATAACATTTCATTTTTGAATGCATAGAAAAACATCATAACTGTTTTCTACAATTTTTTCATATTCTTGAAACATTGAATTATGTTATTCTCATTTTTTTCAACATCAATAGATACATACGCTGTTGATGTCGAAAAAATGTGTCAACAAAACATCATATAATTAACCAAACAATTATTTAATCATTCATCTCTTATTCAATTTTTCATCTCATTCTTGGTAATGTTTATAATGGTTAGAGCTCTTTCAGCTGTTGCAATTATCGTAAGTAATTTTAGAAAGAGAAATGCTAAAAGGACTCTCTTTCTTACACTTTTTCTAACACTCACTTTTTTATTAGGTGAAATTCATGTGGATCTCAATACTTTATGTAAGACTTATTTTGAAAGTATGAAATTAAAACAACACGATGGTTTGACCCAACGAGAATAAGTAGTAGAGATGTTGTTGGAAATTAAGAAAATATTTCAAACACTCGTAGAAGAGATAACTCTAAAAACCAAGATTTCACACAAGTTTTTTTCCCCAGCCTAATGCACCCTGTTGGGTGTGGGTCATATGGTTGTGTTGTGTTGTGTTGTGCGTAGATGGTCAAAATTTCAAACATGTATTATATAAACTACTCAATTTTTTTTTATTTTTTTCAGAATATAGTGTAGCATGTGCCCCCGGCTCTCTACAACCCATCACATACATCAATCTCTGCATATGTGATTCCTTTTGTAATAAGTGGGATGTGATAGTTTCATCTTCTTAACTCAGCTATCTCAAACATTAGTCTTTTTTATGCTAAATTGCTGAATACCATGGAATTTAGGTAGAACTTTTCTCTGTGAAGAATAATAGGGTTAATGGTGTTTTACCCCTGTAATATATGTTATTTTTTGTTTTCCTTCCTGTAAAATATTTTACAGGAGGGAAAACCAAAAATAACCTATATTACAGGGGGTAAAACACCATTAACCCAGAATAATATGACTAATATAGAGGTTCAATTGATCAATGAACACCTATTTAAGGCTTTTAAAAGATCTCATTTTATTATTTTGGTAAAAAAACAGATGATTGCATGCAAGAATACTTAATAGCAAGGACTTGTTTGTACCACATTTGAATAGCACTATAAAACATTATAAAGTGGCTATTTATACTTAAATAGGGAAGTCAAACTCTCTACCATGGTCTTTAAATTATGTATAATATAATATATGGGAATCAACGAAGTATCACTCTCATACTCTTGCTCCTGATCAGTCCTCATCTATGTCTCTTGTCATATGGAGGATGAATATAGATAACAGTAACACCAATCATTGAAATTGCACATAATTTTCGTAAACAACAAAATGAATAACAAAATCACACGGGGAAGTAACAAGTCACATGCTTCATCCTCCATCAAAAGGGAAACCCCAAAAATAAGCAATCTATAGAGCAGTTATGAAGTTATTGGGCTTGCCCCTTTGCCACAACAATGCGTTTATTGACCATTGTGGTCAATCAATGTGGGTCATCGAAAATCACGGAAAATAATACTCATGATGGTTGCCACGTTTCTACTAGTAGTCAAGGTATTACTTATTAGTAGAAAATTTGTGATCTTAAAAAGTTCAGTCTTATTGGATCAGATTGTCAATTTTTCGTTGAGGGTGGACTTGCACAAAGGTATATATATTATAGAATGCAGATTAACTTCATAAGAGCATTGTAAGTTAAGAGGGGTTTGGTAAACTAATTTTTTGAACAAAGTGCATGATGGAAAATTATTTCGGTGACCCATGAATGATGGATTCCGTTAAGTAAGATACTAGTTGACTAGCTTGATGTTCGTTCGATAATTGGGGCTAAATTTCTGAGGCAATAGAGATGGATAAATGTTTAACTAATCCAATTTGGTTTTCAAATATTATTTCCACAAGGGAAAATGTATGGGTGTTTCACTATAGGACCAATTTTTTATCCTACTTTACTTTACTTGAAGGTTACTAATACTTCCTTTAAAGAATAATATTTTGTATTTATTGGATTCTTGAGATCTTGGTGTTGGACCATGATTTATTGAATAATATTTTGTATTTATTGAAACTCAATCCAATACTTTTTGATATTATCAAATTCAGGTAATTGGTAGGGAAGAAAAGTGTCACATATGAGCGGGTTGAGTTTTTTTAACCAACAAAGATTGAGTCATTGTCTTAGTGAGAACAAACAACACCGTGAGAGCATGACCTGTTGTGTTGTCATCATAGTTATAAACGAATTTCAAACATTGATCAAAATCTAGTTCACATGATAAACACCTCACCATAAAACTCACATCATATTAGGCAGTTTTATAAATAAAAAAATATATATATACTTGTACTTCGGGGTTTATGGTGAAATAAAATGATGATCCACATGTTGTTTCACAAAATTTTCCGGAAACGTGTCAAACTAAGCGGATAATTATAATTAGATACTTGAAACGTGATATTGACTGTTTAAATTTTAAAACAACTGCTACCTATATATGTATCAAATTAGTTGATGATTTTGATAATATACACTGATAAAACACGTAAACACATACATTAACAACACATGTATCAAAATTTGCTGCTCTTAAGAAACGTAGAGTGAATTGACTCCAAATCTTCAACTAAAACACGCAAACAAAAATGAAATGGCATATAATATTTATATTTCTTAATAAAAATCTGAATGGATTTTAAGTCTAATAAAATTGTCCCCACTCTCTCTTTGTCACATTGTGCACATTCTACAGAGTACTAGATACACCCAGAAGGTTCAAAATATCAAATCCAAAACATTGTAAACTACTCTCTGCAGTTCTATATATATAAGAGAAAGTTGGTCAAAAATATTGATATAACTCTAATCTAATTATATAAGCGAAAGTTGGATCAATAAAAATTAATGCATCTAGTAACACGTTATTAGAAGAGCTTGGGTTAGAAGCCTGAAAAAAAGTACAAAGTGAAAACGAGTTACTTGCAGCTTCACTTCACAGTGCATTTTTATTGTGACCCAAGTTTTAAGTACTAATAATTGCTAAATTCAAGGCTTGAAATATTGCACTTTTCCAACAAAAACTATGACTCTTCACTTGAGGGAAATTTCTGTGTAGTTTCGTATTGTGTCAATATCTTGGTAGCAACAAAATGGAAATTATGGATCATTAAACATTCCTGATTAAACAGCTAATCCCACATGGAATTATTGGTTTGGAAAAAAATTATGATTCTCAGATTCTTGTATACACACACACACACACAGTGACACAGCTATAGCCAATAATCATAAAATTGATTCTTTTAAGGAATGCTTGAGTCTTGAGCCAGCCTGTCGTAATGGCATGTTTGAGCTGTATTTTTGTTCTTATTGAATATTATTAGCTAGCAGAATTTTAGCTTTATTCCCTTAAATCATACTTATTCCCTCAGTATCAAAATATTAAGATTATTTCCTTAATAAACTACATACCAAGAGAGAGAAAAATAAAGGTAAAATCTTATGGAACATTCAAGAACTTTTAGAATTCATCTTCTTCTTTTACAGAAGATACAGAAACAGCAAAATAGAAGAATTGATAAACAAAAGTCTAAAAGATTTTTTATGTATTTACATTACATTGAAGATCATAGGGGAAAAAGTCTAACACTAAAGTTATTAATATCAGACTGGCCTCATGAAAATTCTAAAACAGTGAAAAACATGGAAACTGATTACAGATCCATCATGAATCAATCAAAACATAAAGAGAAAGAGACCTTTTTCAATTTCAACATTAGTCACAGTCAGAGAAAAAAAAATAACATTTCTATGTTTCAGTTTTCATTTCATGCTTAGCTTTACCTCCAACTACAAAAAGAGTCTAAACTAAAGAACTTAACCAGATATTGATGAGAAGCAACTATCTGATCGAATCAACGACGAAGAAGAAGAACGAACACCATCAACAGCAGGAAGAACTCCGGTTGAGTTTGATCGAAGAGGCGGTCTAGGGCAATCCAAACTCCGACGAATTCTTCGACTCATGAGAATGATAGGGTGTTCTGTTTTATTCAAAACAGTGGATGATGATGATCTGAACTCTTTACAGAAACTGATATGGCGATTGAGTGCTTCTTCAATGGTGATGAGTCTCTCTGATCTAACAACTTCATCTTTCACTGCTTCAACACAAAGTCCACAAAGCCATCTACCTTGGTATCTCTGACGTACTTTTGAGATGTATGCAAGTGTGCATTCTTCTGTGAAACCGCATGAGTCACATTTCACTGACTCAACTTCTACCTGATTAACAGTTTTCACAGTAGAAGTTGGAGTCTGTTGTGATGACTCAGACCCTGAAATTGCCATTATTCTCTATCTATCTGTTTCTTAGGGTAATGTATAATGTAATGTTATAAAGAGGGACAGGGTTGGGGTGTTACCAGAGATTTATGTTGTCCTATGTTCATATAAACTTTATATTAAAATAATGTTCTAATAATAACGTAATAATCACATGATATTAATTAATATTAATTGGACGCGGTTTAGAGTGAGTACTTGTGAATAGACCTGAGTCACTAATGAGTTTGGAGCCTTTCAATTGTGTGTTTTGGTTGGACACATGGCAGTATAAGGATATGACAACATGGAAATTTGTAAAGCGGTTTTGGAGCATTCAAGTTTTGATCGAGGATTCCACGTATTCATCGTTAGATTAAGATTGAACTATTCAAATTTTTATACATTTTTTTAAATGAATATAAAAATTGAACTTTAAATTTAAATCGTCTAATTTCAACGTATTTATTATCGACGTGGTAAATGCATGAATGAATGGATACCATCCGTTTTGAATTGTTATCTACTATTTGGTTTGAGCCTATTCATCCAAATCTTAAATGATTAAAGTTTTTCTTATTTAATCAAATAAAAAGAAATATATTGAAGAAAAAAAAGGGATTGTTTCCTATTGCCTTCCAAAGTAGAGCCACCTCACTCCTCACTGCTTTCACATATTTGGTAATCGATAATTGGTAATTAGTAATACACGTCTATAACTTTTTAGTGTAATTAGGTATATTCACTTTTCATATGTGGAACGAGTATAATAAAATGCCTACAACCAGAGGTTTTTAACACTAAATTTAATTTTAGTATAAATAAATTGAATGTAGTGTTTGAATTGATAGTGATTTTAGTAAAATTATGATGACATCCTGATTTTTTTTTTTTAAATCTTTAAAGAGTAATTTTTGTCAAAATTGTAGTAAAATAATGTGATTCACCAAATTTATCATAACTGTCATCACTTTTTGTCCAAAGCGAATACATCTGTGTATACACTTGATACACATCGATACACAACGGATATACGACTGTAGAGATTAATTATAATAAGACGATGTGATTTTACGAAATCTACCATAAATATCGATCATCGTCATTTTTTGTCTAAATCGAATACATCTGTACACAACTGTTTCTTCCAAACAAAACAAAAAATACCTGTAGAGATTAATTATTTGAATTGAATCATACCATCTTCATTTCTAAGTTACTTGTGTGTGTAGTTTAGTCCAATATTGAATTTTTTAAGGCATTAATTGATCTTAATCATTGAGTGTCATTTACTAATTTGTAGGCAATAATTGTTTTTAATTTAACATGTGATAAACAGCTTATTGTCTTAATGCACTTTATGTCTCTTTAAGACTGACGTAGTTTGTGCAATTAAGCCCCATTGTGTTGTGGTACCAATTAACTTAACTAACAATAACAATGGCTTGGAAGCTGCTGCTATTGATTTGGTCTATTTATTGGTCCCCATCACAAAGATGCAGACGGGGAGCTACGTTAGGCATGACGTGTCATATGCTAACCCATCATAGCACATTTGATTTGTGGTCACAACCACATATCTAAATGGTTTAGGCATACTCAAAATGGACAATTATAGTATTAAAAAAATTATTTATTGCTATTATTAATGTTGAAAACATTGCTTAATATATATTTATGTAAGTGTGCCTAAATAAATTGGGTTTGTTGTTTTGTCTAAACCATTTAAATTTGTGAATGCATGCAGAAAAAATTGGTACTTGGTTTGATTAGTACGTATATCCACAAAAATACAGTATACTGTACTTGGATATGAATGCATGCTTTTAAGTGTTAGATTGCTAAATTATTTGGGGTTGAGTGGCACTGGTTTAAAATAAGGGTTAAAGAATTGCTAAATTATTTTATAATAATCATAGATATGCAGGATTTTGCCCAATATTACCGAAGATAGTGTTACAGTTTTAATTTCAAAATTGAGGTTAGAGTCCCTGACTCTACTAGACTAACAAATACTAATTTGTGATAAAAAAAATGCTTTCTGGTTTTTGATAGTTTTGTTAAAATCTGTTGTTCTACCAAAGGGCGGTTTTACTTGGTTTAGTTTGTCTTAAATTTTGAAAATGAGTAAACAACCATTTAGGTTTTCGAATATGTCAGACAATTTCAGTACAACTTCTTGAGTGTATCAAAATTACAAAATCATTTATGAATATGTGTCTTTCTAATTAGATTGGTTTTCAAATATATCTTTTGTTAGTCAACTCAACAATCGATATATATTTCTAAATGAAGATTTTTTTTGAAGTTTTGATACATTTAAAGACTATAATAACATCATGTTACACATTTAAGAACCGGATTAGACGTGGCCTTAGAAGTAGAGGACACATAGAACTCTTTAGTGATTATCTCATCCTTTGTAAGATATAATGACAAGAGGATATAGTGAAATGATGCAATCACTTAAAGTTAGCCCATGTGCAAGTTTTTCTATTTAGGTAAGTAGATATGGAGATTGTTGAAGCTTCTTCACCAAATAAGAAAACTTGAGACTTAAGACTTGCATTGCAGCCACAAACAAGAGTAAAAAGATGTAACCATAATAAGGGAATCTTTTTCAATTGGGACCATTTTAAGTTTTAACTACAAATGATGCATCAAAATGTGGTGCCTTTTGATATGCATGCATAAATGTTACTTTCAAGACTTCTGTTTTCTTTTTGCACCTGGTTTGGAGACAAAAATATTGAAATGTTATGTCTGTCGTGATTCATGAACAACCATCATTAGTCTTTTTCAACATAGTATTTTAAGAATAGTCAAAATATGGTCCTAGTGATTGCCTATCCAATAAGTGATGATAAATTGAAGGCCAAGCGACCATAATAGGTCCCATGACTGCAACACTAGTCATCATCCAAAACCAAAGGGTTATAATCTGTTTGTGGTAATCAGAGACAAACAGTTATTTTAGCACATCATTTTTCTCAGTAAGGTTTACTTGAATATTTTTCCTATTTTACATGCAGCTACTTGTTATTTGTATATCTTTCAAATGGTTGAATCAGGTTCACTAGTGATCTGACAGATACATTCTTTGATATGTAACTCTTGAATTTTGCTCATTTGTAAAGTGATTAGTAGAGAGCAAAGCGTTATTTCAATTACACTAATGATTTGTTGTTTGTGTATAATGAACAATTTTGAATTTTGTTGGTGTTCATTAATGGAGGAGAGAATATTCCGAAAAAGACTAAAAACTACAGTTAAGCTATTCTAAAACTAACTTATCATTCATTTGATTTGATAAGTTATTCTAAAACTAACTTTCATTCATTTGATTTGATAAGCTATTCTTTTTCCTACTTATATAAGCTAGCAATTGGCATATTATCTAACGAACCAAACAATGACTCGTTCAATTAGATCTATTTATATCTTTCTAGAAAGCATGACTCGTCACCTAAAATATCTTATGCAACTTGAGTCTATTCTATTTTTGTTGGCCCTATGTTGGATCGTTACATGTGATTCACTAATGGAGAAAAGAATGTTCTAAACAAGACTAACAATTACATTAAGCTATTCTAAAACTAACTTCTTCATTCATTTCTTTACATTCACCAATTCCATACTTATACAAGCTAAAAATTGGCATAGTCTCGAACAAACTCTTTAGACAAAGTTTTAGAGTGGGTGTTGTTATTACTCATATTGTAAAATAGACAATTGTCTTAGACAAATTGTACTTTTGTAAACTCTAAACTTTCAATGATGATATAAAGTTACCACAACCACTCTATATCAAAGACATAATTACAATTAATTTTGGGGAAATGAGTTATTCACTTGGTTAAGCTAAATGATTAAAGGAGGTAAGGGGTAAAAGCCAATGTTTGAATCCCGACAAGAAATAAATTATCAACATAACAAATAATATAATACTACCTCCGGTCCTATTTATAAGAAAAATTTAGGTCAACAAAAGTGAATGTTTTTGGACTGAATTTTTAACCAGATACATCAACTTTTGTTGACCCAAAATTCTCTTATAAATAGGACCGGAGGGAGTAATATTTGCCATTTAAAATTAAATCGCAGTAAACCAAACTCCGTGATCATATACCATATTCTGTGTTTGCATTTTGTTTTGACTATTTTTTTCATAAATTCAGGTTGCTATTCAAACATTGAGGCAGGAGCACAGAGAGGTAGGTGCATAAGTTACATTCCATGAGATAGATGACATCCATTTGTCTTAGATAATCCATGTTTCACCAACGGTGTTGCACTGTCTAAAGATGAAAATTACATCTTGCTCTATGTGAAATTTGGAAGGGAGCACAAATATATGATGATGAGATTCTCTTGTCCTATCTTAACCAACAAGAGAGATTTTCTTAATTATCTACAGCCACCTTAAAAGCAGGGTGACATTTCACATGGGTAACCTTAAAGCTTTTCCATCATGGAAAAGTTATGTTTTGACCATAGATATAATAATATAAATATTCAATGGTTGAGATCTTTTACTTGTAACATTTACTTTACTTTTTGGTTCTACAAAATTTTTAAAAAATCGGACCCCAACTTGTCTTAGTTTAATATAAATTATTTAATGGGCCAACAACTTATATAGTTATGGGCCTATTTGATTGGAAACAAATTTTATGAAGCCCGAATGAAAACAATATATTAACATCCCCTACAAGTTTCGCCTCACTTTACATAACAAAGACATTAGTTAAAATGTGGTTAAATAAATTGTTAAGTCTTGAAGCATATTTAGGCTCTGTTTAATAAAAATAGTGGATAGCTTATAACTTATAACTGATGACTGAAACTTATGATTGATAGCGGTTCAACTAACTTAATAAACGTAAAAGGACATAATAAAATCCACAACAATTGATATTTAAAATACATTGTTTTATAAAATATTTAGAAACTTAAAATTTAGTAATTTAATATATATTTTATATATTATTATTAAATTAATCATTTTCCACTAAAGTTTTATTTTAAACTTTTATTCATTTAAGTTTTATAACGTAACAAAAAAAATGTTTCTTTCTATCCATTTTAAACTATAAACCTATGAATAAAATTATAAACTATAAACTTAATAAAAAGAATGTTAAATTTGATTAAAAAAAATGCTAAATTTAACTAACAAAGAAAATTAGACGTAATTTTTTTAACAGTATCGTAGCAATTGACAATAATGTAACAATAAAAGTAATACTTTTTTCAAAAAAATAACGTCACAACTCACAATACATATATATATGTCCCTTAAAAAAAAGCATAATAACATGTTTTATTAGACAATATACATTAAGTGAGAATTGACTTTGATTTTTCTCGTGTAAAAAGTAAAATTTATCAAAAGACGGGTGTGATACCAACTTCAATTTAATATTGCATTATAAGTTGTTTGTCCCTTCCAACAAACCAAAAATAACCTGATCAATTGCCACTTGTGGGTCAAAACACATCTTTCCCATGGTGGAAAAGCTTTAAGGTTAACCATGTGAAATGCCACCTAAAAACAGTGCTATTTTAGGTGTTACTTCTACATTGGTACATTCCATCGAATTTTTTGTTTTGGTTTAAATATGTCTTTAGTCCTTGCACTTTCATCAGATTTTGGCATTGATCCCTACACTTTTTTTTGTTTGGAATTGGTCCCTACACTTTGTAAAAATATTGGTATTGGTCCCTCTGTTAACTTTCTGTTAAAAAAAAAACACAAAATTATTGGTATTGGTCCCTGCACTTTGTAAAAATATTGATATTGGTGCCACGTGGCGTGAAATGATTGGGCCACGTGGCACTCCATTGGTTTTGTGTTTTTTTTTAACAGAAAGTTAACAGAGAGACCAATACCAATATTTTTACAAAGTGCAGGGACCAATGCCAAAATCTGATGAAAGTGCAGGGACCAATGACACATTTAAACCTTTTGTTTTTCTTCCTCCCTTCGGACAACATACCAATAATTTTTTTGATTGTTTCCAAACAAATAAAAGAAGATAATAATAATCAGAAAAACTTGAAAATTCAAACAAGACATGATCTTGAATTGGTTTTATTCAATATGAATTCATTGACTTGTGATTTTGAAGACTAATTAAAATGGTCAATGTTATGTGGATAAGAATGCAATGGTGATGATGAATTTGTTAATAGATATAGTTGCAACTTGCAAGTTGGTTAGAATCCGTGTTTATTTGGTATCAAAGTAGGTTTGATAAAATTATGTTGAACGGTTGTGATTTTGCAAAAACTATATTTTGTAATTTTAATGGTGATCTCTTCAATTTATCGTGATACAGAGTATGCATTTAGTTAAGATTACTTCATTTTAGAAGAGATCAATATATAAAGTGAATCCTACTCTATTTGAATCAACTTTTTTCATTCTAACAATTCCAAAATAATCAACATTTTTCGCTATTAGTTTTTGGGGTCGAACTTGTGACACTTGATAGAAAGGACACTTGAGGTATTTTATATATTTAGTACTGCTTGGTATATAGTTTAAGGATTAAATTGATGATTTATAAAAAGAGATGTTCCTCTTTTGTAAAAAAAATAAAAAAAATTCTCCATTCCTAAGTACATGTTGGGTATTAAGCTAACTTTTTTTTTTCCTTTAAATTTGACAAAAATACCCGGTTAATTCTTTAAGTTTTTTAAATTTGAAATAGGTTATTTAAGTTGATTTAATACACCGTTACCTTCTAAGGACTTACTTGAAACTTAAAAACTTCAAATAGGTGCATTATATTAAAAACTTAAAATACTTATTTGAAACTAAAAAGAACTTAAAAAACTTAAAGGACTACCCCGTTTTTTTCTCAAACTTAAAGGACTAAAAGAAGTATTTAACCTATATTTAATTATCTATGCTACAAAAAAAATTAAAATTTTGATATTTTGAAAATATTCATTTGAGACAAATCGAACATCTTATATCATATGCTAACATTTGTATTTATATATCATATTGTTATTGCATAAAAAAAATTGTAATTACATTTTATCATAAAAAAAAGTATTTTTTTTTTTATAATTCATCATTGTGTTTTGCATCATATGAATTTTTTAAAACAGAAATTATATTTATACAACCATTTTGTATCAACTTTTGAACAATTCTCTCTCATATTCACATTACGATCTTACTCTCTCTTTTCATTTTTCTCTCTTTTTGTATTTTATCAATTAGAAAAGAGATAAAATAGGTTGTCACCAAATAGTTGAACAAATATCATTATTCAATACAAATAGCAACAAGGTTCACAATACTTGAACATGGTGAGTGCATGTGTATCTAGCTAGTTCACTGAGTGAGCATTTCCTTACTAAATCATTACCAAAAGAACAGGGGCGACCCTATGCCATAGGCCGGTAGGGGGGCAAAATTTTATTTTATGGAGGGGGTGTATATAGAAATATTTTGTTTATTGGGGGTATATATAGCAAAGTTCATTAATGTTTTTAGCCCTTTTGGCGGGGTGTATGATGAAGGGTTGGGCTGAAGTCTATTAATGTTTTTGGCCCTTTTGGCACGATTTTCTATATGTACCGTCGTATAGCACAAATATTTCTATATACATCCTCCCTATAAATTTGTGATATTTTTTTTGGACCCTTTGTTCCTAATAATGTTCTTCACTAATATTTTTTTTTTTTTTTGGTCTAATAGCCTAGTGGCTAGAGCTCACACAATTAAATGTGGAGAAGTGGGGTGTCCGGGGTTCGAACCCCGGCCCCTGCATAAATTATGCAATGTCCCTGCCAACTGAGCTAAGCTCACGGGGCTTCACTAATATTTTTATTATCCAATAAATTGGAATCATTTTCATAACAAAATAAATTATATTTTAGTTGAAAATAGACCTACTATAGAAATTAATCTTATTCTTGTCTTTCAAAGATTAAAAAAAATAAATTACATTAATGAAATAACAAATTTTATGATTTATTATGTAAGGGGCCCTTTTATCATATTATGCCCAAGGCCCCTAAAACTCTAGGAATGGCCCTGCAAAAGAATAAGACTATTACTTTTCCCACCCTATTAAGCTCACGGGGCTTCACTAATATTTTTATTATCCAATAAATTGGAATCATTTTCATAACAAAATAAATTATATTTTAGTTGAAAATAGACCTACTATAGAAATTAATCTTATTCTTGTCTTTCAAAGATTAAAAAAATAAATTACATTAATGAAATAACAAATTTTATGATTTATTATGTAAGGGGCCCTTTTATCATATTATGCCCAAGGCCCCTAAAACTCTAGGAATGGCCCTGCAAAAGAATAAGACTATTACTTTTCCCACCCTATGACTTTCCTCGCGCGCCCTATTTTTCCAATTTTACCCCTGGTCCGGATTTCGTTTTTCGAATTGCATTGTTAGAATTTTGCAGATGTTTCCGGATTTGAAAATCCGGAATAATGTTTTACCAGAACTTTTGCAATTTTAATCTTCAAAATTCGTAAAATAAAAAATAAAAAACAAAAATAAAAAGACACAAACATAAAAACAACTCATTTTATTAATATATGAACAATACATTACAATAATTTTCAAGCTTTTTAAGCTTATTACATAAGATGCTAAATCTATTTCCACTATTAACTTATTACATAAGCAATACCGGTGGCTCCAGCCACCGGTGGAGAGGAAAGAGGGGGGGAGAAAAGAAGATGGCGGGGAAGAAGAAACCAATACTGCCTGATGGGACATACCAGTAGCTTTGGTGTTTGTGGGGAGACATAGGGGGCACAGGGGCCTCTAGGGAACAAGAGACCATGATGATTAACATGACACCCAGGCAAACCAACCTCACATCCAGACTAACCCCTTCCCTATTGACCGATCATATGACCCCTGATGGATTTCCAAAGAGACCTCTTTTTATGAAAGGTCAATGATGGAAACACATCGTTGCAGAAGAGGATAAGAGGAGAAAGAAGAAGGTGTGACTATTTTTGAGAAAATGAAGTCTATTTATAGTGAGGGAGGGACCAAAAATGTGTTTTAAGGCCATAATTACAGGCAAAAAAAGTTTAAAAACACGTTTTTCAACTTGACCACCGCACAAAATGTTTGAAAAACGTTTTCTTTGTGGTGCAGACCACCGGCCAAAAGTTTCTAGTGTAATCCGGAATACACATATATTCTGAATTTCATATTCCGGAAACATGCGATACTGGGGTGAACAAAAGGGTCTGATGCAGTTCGGACTTTAAAATCTGGAATAGCTTCATGCATTCCGGATTATAAAATCTGGAAACCCTCAGTAACATTTTGGCCGGTGACGTTTCACCAAAGGTTATGCCGGTTAGTGGAGTTTTAATACGTTTTTTTGGACGGTTTTGAATGAAAAACAAGTTTTCCTTGACTTCCAAATTACTTATGACTTGTTTTTGGCTATAAAAAGGTTTTGATCTTCAACATTTTTCTTCATTCTTCTTCACCCTCCTTTCTTACATTTTCTTCAAAAAAAATTAGTTTTTTTGGTAGATTTAAGGAGTGTTAGTGGTGTCATAGTCATTGTTGACCGCTTATACGACCCCTGCAATTGCATTGCATTTTATGCGGCGGTCGTATAACGGTCAACAGAGACCATTGACATCAAAGAAAGACAAAAAATATTCATATCGTATTTGTCCGGATTATATATTCCGGAAACACTAACAATCTCGTCCGGATTACGTAATTCGGACCAAAGATATTTATGAAATTTTTGCAGGGCGTACGAGAAGGCAACAGGGATGGAAAAGTAATAGTCAAAGAATAATAAAAAATGTCAAAATCTATTGGAACATTCATGAACTTTTAGAATTCACCATCTTCATTATTTCAGAAGATACGAAAACAACAAAATTGACAAACTAAGTTTAAGACTTTGACAATAAAAAATCTACAAGATGATCTTTATTTATACATTGAAGACCACAGTTAAAATAAAATAAAAATAAAAAATCTAAATGTGAATTGTTATGGAGAGCCTTACCATTTTTTTTTCTTTTCTGAGTCAAATAACAAGGTACATGATCTTTATTAGTCGGCCCTAGTTTTTTATTGAGAGAAACTTCAACTTTTCTCTACGTTTTCTTTCTCTTTCACTCATCGAGGAGGGGTGGTTTTAGGTCATTTTTTGACATTGAATCACCCCTCTCAATCTTTTATCCCCTTTCTTCCGATCTAAACAAGTGATTTTCACATATATCAAGTGTTTTCTTTTGTGTTTTTTTTCGTGATTTCGTTGTCTGAGTGCGGCGTTGTGTTGTTCATCGTCTTATGCGACGTTGTTTGATTTCGCATCTTGTTGCGGTGTTCGTTTGGTTCATATTGAAAGATCAACTTCAATCAATCACAAATTTAATCAATGATTTTGATGTTAACGTTGCATATCTGAAAGCATGAGTATTCTGGTGATTTAGATTTTATCATATTATTTGTAGGCGTTTTGCCATTGCATGCTATTAACTTAGGTGTTGTGAGTTTGTTCGCATATCCACCCTTTACATTTTTAGTGATCTTGATTCTGATATATTCTATCAATTTGAATGAATGAATGTCATTTTATTTTTGTCAAATAAAAAAAGTAGAGTCATGACATATCATATGGAATTATGAAACTTCAAAGATTGTGAAATACATGGGACATATTATAGATCCATCGAGAATCAATCAAAACATTAAATTTCAATGTTTGAGACCCTTTATTATAGTAATACATATAATTTTAAAGAGGAGTGTTATTTGAACAACCTTTAATTGACAACTTATAGGACAACCATAATTTGCAAAGAAAGAATATGTATTTGCACGAAAATCAAAACAATAGAGAGATAAAGTAAAAAATAATTTGAGTATGAGAGAGAAAGTTGTAGCAAAAGTTGTCACAAAATGGATGTTCAAATATCATTTCTCAATTTTAAAAGTGGTCAGAGTTGGAATGAAAAAGCATGTGCGCGCGCACATATTTTAGTTTTCATTTCACATGTTACTTCAACCACAAACATATTCTACATTAAACAGATTAACCAAATACTGACGAAAAGAAACTATCTTATTGAACTAATGTTGAAGAACGAACATCATCAACCTTTGAAAGAACTTTGATTTACTCTGATCAGAGATGTGGTCTTGGAGAATCCAAACTCCGACGAAGAATTTTGCTCATAGCAACAATAGGGGGCTCTGTTTTATTCAAACGAGCAGATGATGATCTAAACTCTTTATAGAAATTGATGTGTCGATTCAAAGCTTCTTCAATGGTGATACGTCTCTTTGATCTAACAACCTCATCTTTCACTGCTTCAGCACACAATCCGCAAAGCCATTTGCCTTGGTATCTTTGACATACTTTTGATATGTATGCAGGTGTGCATTCCTCTGTGAAACCACATGAGTAGCATTTCACACACTCAACTTCTACCTGATTAACAATTTTGACAGTAGAAGTTAGAGTATGTGACTCTGACCCCAAAATTGCCATTATTTGAGAAATCTCTCTCTCCATCTCCCTCCCTCTCTTTCACACTTCTTCTCTATGTTTATGAGGGTAATGTGTGTTATAAATAGAGGCAGGGGAAGGGGGTCGGTAGAAATCTATGTTGTCATATGCTAATAAACTTTATATTAAAATAATGATGTAATCATCGCATAATATTAATTGGACACGATTTGAAATACTTGAAATGGAATATACCTAAAATACGAAAAAACAAAGATATGGAATAGATTTGAATTAGTGATGAGGGATTTGGATTCTCTATCGTTAGGATTCACATGCATTAATTTACTTATGACATCACAATCATTTATCGAGATTGTATAGTATAGATTTCACTTTAGATTTTAATTTTTATAATAATATAAAAAGAGTTGTAAGATATGAACTTTGCGATCTATATCCAATGATCTCTGATGCGATGACCTGTGAATGCACGGATGCTTGACCGCAGCAAATCCGTTTTGGGTTGGTATGGTAATAGATTGTTCTCAACTTTTTGATTCGGTCACATTCATCCATATCTTAATTGATTAAAGATTTTCCTATTTAATTCAATAGAAAAGAAATATACCGTAAAAAGAGATATCGTTTCCTGTTTCCCGTTGCCTTCCAAACTAGAGCCAGCTCAGTCCTTGCTGGGTTGACAATGAGCTGAACCAAATCGAATATAGTTTAAAATTTGATTTAACAACTAACTCGTTGGGCTTGGTTCATGAACTAAATGAGTTGAACTTACGGTGGAAATATATTCGTCGGGCTTATATGAATTCTTTTGTCATCCCGTATGGTACTACGGTAAAATATTTGTTTATTTTATATGCAAAATGTTGCTAAGTTATTGTCTCGTCGTCGTTGCAGATTTAATGTGTTTATATATTGTTGTTAATTAAAAAATTAACACCAAACCTATAACAATTATAGAAAACTAACCTTATATCAACTTTTGGTGAAACAAAATAAGAATTTGCTCTTCCCTTAAAAAATTAAAAGAAGAAGAAATTTCTCATCTTTCTTGTGTAAACATGTTTTTTTAGTTTTTTAATTGAAAAAATACATAACTTGATATCGATTTTTAAGGGTTAGATTTTGATGATGATTTATTTTAATGACTATATATTTGCAAAATGACCATGTAATCAAATTGGCAAGTGCACCGAATCGTATCAAGTAATAAAGTAGTAAGTTTATTGTTCTCCACAGGGATTGTCGTTCAACTTAATAATTAATAAAACTTATTTCAAAAGATGAAAGTAAATAAAAGTGAATAGAAACACCGGGTTTAATTGTTATGTCCAATGCAAGATTAGGATTTGTGATTTAGATGATTAACGACGATTAGGGAATCCTTGAATCTCCACTTCGTCTTTATTAGAATTATCTTTTAAGAAACAAACAACTTATGCGGTGCTTAGTTTGATTTAATGAACCAAATGCTATAACTCGTACAAAGTTTCTTTAAATAACTTATGTAGGACCAACCTAGAATTAGGTCATGTACTACGTTTGTTTAAGGAAAAGAGTAATGACGGAAGGAGTTCAAAGCTGAAACTTCCTAACCTTTGTAAGAAGTAGTAATTAGAAAAGCGAATGGAACTAATATATTTTCAGGTTGTCGGGGCCTCCTTGTATCCTACATTTCAATCATCAAGGTTACAAACGTAGTTAACCAATTGACGAAGCATTAATGAAAGGGCATAACCTAATTTAAAATAAGCACAATCAAAGCATAAACTTAATGAAAAACTTTATTATTAAATTCCAATAAATAAGAAGGGGTTCATCGTGGAAACCTAATCAAGAGGTTTAGTTGTTCATGACAACTGGCATCATAAGAAAACAAAAGAAAAACATACCCTACAGAGAACAAAAGAAGGAAGAATCCTGTCTTGGAACTTTGATGCTTGACCCTTGCTCTCACCGTCAATTTTTTCGAAATGAATAAAATAATGCGCAAGGGTCTCTATTTATAGAATGAGGTTACTTAGGGTTTAAGAGAAGAAAACTAGGCTTTCTGCACCGATCCAGCTTGGAAACAATAGCAAAAAGCGATTTTTACCCGCATTTGGGTGCCCAGGCGCCTGGGGCTACACGCCTGGGCGCCCAAGGCAGTAGTTCCCCGCCTCCCCCTATCCTAGGCGTGGGGCGCATGGGCTAGGCACCTGAGGCAACCCCTCCGGTACGATTTCTTGCGTTTTCGATCGTTCTTCCGTCTGAAAACTCATAGGAACTTGAAATTAATTTTCTTCACTTTGTATTGTATTCAACAATCTTCTAAGAGCCCTTGATCTTCAATTTCATATCTTTGATCCTTCATGTGATGTTTATAATGCCCTTCCTGCATCATTGACACAAAGTGGCCTTAGGCCATATGTATTTGATGACCTTCCTGACCATGTATCGGCGGCCATAACTGATCAAATGTTGGAAGCAGCAGAAAAAAAAGTGAAGACTGTGAATAATGTGAAGAATGAGAATGAACAGAAAAATAAAACCTTGAGGTTGAAGAAATCTGTAAAAGCTAGAGATGGTAGGAAGAGTTACAGGATGATGAAATTGAAGACCCATGCAATCAAAGGTGTTGGTTCCAATATTGATCAGCCTATGGTCCTTGATGAGTCTGAAGAGGGCAACTTGACTCAGGAGGATGATGGTCTGATAAAAAGCGGGACATGTTTGATTGTGTTTAGAGGCTTACCAAAACTGATTATGAGAGCCTCCAATCCTAATTGAACATATGCACTTTTCATTCTAGGCCACTGTTAGTATTTTTTGATTAATGATGTGATGACATATGCACTATAAGTACTTTGCTTGTTTATGTTTTGTTCCTGCTAAGACATATGCACTTCAAGTGCTTTTGGTTGTCTGCTTATGTTTGTTTAAGTTAAGTCAATTTAAAGACATATCCACTTTAAGTGCTTTTGTTTAAGTTACAGACATATGCACTATAAGTGCTTTTGATTAATGTAATGACATATGCACTTTAAGTGCTTTTGATCATTGCTTATGTTATATGTATCAGATTTACCATGTTTTTGACCAAATAGGTGGCTTGTTTAAAATGATGCAAAGATTACTTCAAACATTTTTAATTCATTACTTAAGGAGTTACATTAGTTGCTGAGATAAACAAAAGCATAAATGCTTACATAATTCTTGCTAAATAATCAGAACATTACAATGACTTAAAAAATAATAACATTAACTTGAAAACAACTGAGAACACAATCCAAGACACAGCTAGCGCAACAATGAGGCCAATTTTTTTCTTCTTTTTCTCAACTTCAAACTTCATTTTCGGTTTCTCATGCTTCTTTGCACGTTTTCTTTCCCATGTTCTTTGCCATATTCTTTTCCAAACTCTTTCGCAAACTCTTTCCCAAAGTCTTTGCCAAATTCTCTCAAAAACTCCATTGTCATTACACCGTTGTTGCAACCTGCTTCAGACTTCAAACCAGAAGAGCAGCCTGGTCCATAGTACTTTTCGGAGTGTTTCAGAATTTTATCGAGTTCATCATCCCAAATGAACAATTCACAACTATACTCAGCCTGCAATAAGTTTCAGCTTATAAGTTCAATAACCGTTACAAAACTGCAAATGTAAGGAAAATTGACATCTCCAAAAAATCAAAAAATCACTTACCATTCTAGAAAATCGGCATCTCCAAAACTTTCGCTTAGGATTTTCATCTGTATTTGAAATCCACATCTTCATAACCTTCTCACAACCGCAGATTGGTGACATGTTTCCAGTCAGATACAGACAGTTGGCTCTAGGGGATAAACCAAAGAATCTTTATATTACAAGTGAGAATTTACAATTTTTTTTTGAGGTAAACCAATAGACCCTCAAATGGCAAGGGATAAAAACTTGTTAACCCTACATTTTTGCATATATTCCAATACATCATTAAATTACTCCCTCCATTTCAAAATATAAGTAAAATTCACTTTTTAGGTTCATTCATTTAATGATGTATGTACCTAAAAAATAATTTTGCTTAAATTTCAATTTTATAAAAGAAAAAAAAAATTGGCACAATTTTAAATACATAATTGTCATATTGAAGGCACGTGTTATCATTTCCTTAAATTAAATTAAGTACATGTAATTAAACTCTCGTTGAAATATCACTTTTTCTTCTTCCTTTGTGTTTCGTGTTGAAGCGTTGGCCGCGATCCTCGTTAGTATCTAGACTATATACTCCTCCGTACGAGTACGATTTATTTATTCACAGATTTGTATTCTTCTCTCGCCATTCATCGTTCCTCATTTCACATTCAAATTTATCTAAGATTCATCAAAATTTCAATTTGAAGTTTCCTCTCTTTCTTTTTTCGTCCCAAACAGGTAAATTTCTTCCCTAACATCTTAGATCCATTCTTAATTCACGCATGTTTGTTTTTATTATAAACTAAACCTAGTTGTTTTTTGTCCTCCGTGGTTTTATCCAGTAATCGCAGTATTTAGATCATGGTGATTGGTGAGGTTTGTTACTTTCATACATAATTAAATGGCGAATGGTACATAATAGAATTAGGAAAGAGTTATTTTTTAATTGAAAGTGTTGATTTTGATTGGTTTCTAAAGCTGCATGTTAGAGCTAAAGGAATTTTTATTGCAAGGAAGAAAAAGAGGGCAATGAACTAAACAATTTCTTTTTTAATAAAAAACTTAGATTAGATGAATTGGGTCTGGAGGACTCACCAGAGTCAGGGTAGACCTTAAGACTCAGAGAGCACCGACGGAGGTGAAATGAACATTACTTTACTAGGAATAATAGCGATTTGTTCAAATTCCGCTATGTTACCGTGCTGTAGCGCCACTATTTGACAACGCTGTTTCAAAAGATGAGACTTGAGAGTTAGCCCTTCTTTTTATTTATAATTTATGTTTATATGCAGGATGAAGGCGGGGTTTAATGGATTAAGGGGTAAAGAAATTTCTCTTATTTCCATTGTTCTTATGTGTGCAACTATCCTTTTATGGTCATGGGAAAAAACACCTGGTCTTACTGCCTTTCTTCCTCCCCAATCACCGCTGCAGTTTTCTTCAGGTATACTTCCAATTTCATAATTGTTTTATTTGATACTTCCATTATATTTATCACATCGAGATATTTATTTTCTATTTGTTTCGTGAAAGTAAAAGTATGTATGTTGCTGTTAAGGTTTTTAAAAAACTAATTTTATCACATTGAGATATTTATTCTCTATTTGTTTCGTGAAAGGAAAAGTATGTATATTGCTGTTAAGTTTTCTAAAAAACTAATACTACAGACTGAAATAACTGTCTGGCGTAGTTTTTTCTTCTGTGTGGCTATATCTATACCCTTCATCTCACCTCTCCAACCTGCTTTTGTGCATCTAATTATATTGTTATTGTTGGGATCCCACGTAGAGTAGAGATATCGCTAAAGTAGCCCTTATAAGACTTGGACAACCCTCTCTCCATGACCAAGCTTTTGGAGCTAGTTAGGCCTAGCCCAAGTTTTAAAATGGGATTGACGGTCTCAGAATCTAGTGTCGACGACCAAAGGTTGATGTTCAACGGACTTTCAAATTTGGGACTGTTAGGGTTTTCTGAGTTGGGAGTTGGGACTGTTGGATTTCTAATACCAAGTTGCATTTAGAGAGAAATACGTGAATTATTCTGAATGACTAGAGAGACTGACTCTCATTATGTTTATTTTATAATAAAATTGGTTGAACTAAATCCCTTGATTATATATGGGTAAAATAAAACTCAAACCATTTCAGCATCTATCCTATTATTTACAACGTAATATTCACATAGGATATCTTAAATCTTAATAGAATATTTCAAATATCTCAGCAGAAATATCAAAATAATAGAGAAAGAATAATCCCAGTCACAATTCCAATTAACACAATAGAATGCCATAACAGAGATACAGGCTGGTGGTTAGCCATCTTCCAGTCAACTCTTTCACGGACATCAATATCATCCAACTTCTTAGCGACTTGTTCTGAAAGGCCTTAACCTAAGAAGTAAGAACCACACTGCAACAACATTCTATGAATCTTAAGTTTCTAGAGGCTTTGAAATCTTACTTTTCTCAGAGGCTTCAGCCTTGGATACTCAGCTATGGAAAACTGAACACAGAGCAGCAAGAAGCACGGACCAAAAAAAATGGTAGCCTTAGAAACACAAAATCTAGGGAAGAACAAACCTGCCAATCACGAGAAGCAAATACGGTCCAATTGGTGCAGAGCAGAATGAGAAGGTGATGACAAGTCAAATTAGACCGTCAGAGAAGACAATGACAACTGGATTTGCATGTATGCCAAGAACCAGGGTCGTATTTGAGGCAGGGCGAGGAGGGCGACTGTCCTAGGCCCCAAAAAATTAGTTCAAAATTGGGGCCCCAAAATATAAAATTAAGGGTTCATTAAGTAAAAAAAAAAGTAGGAAATGCCAAAATCATATACATTTTAATTGAAAAAAGACATATTAGGAAATTGAATATCACACTTCCTAACGTAATAAAAACTATCATATTCAAGAAAAATATTTTCACACTTTAGGAATTCAATTTTTTTTATATGTACTTATTAGTTAGGGCCCAAATTATAGGTTCGCCCTTAGGCCACCAGAATCTCATAAACGGCGGCCCTGCCAAGAACTCGTGCTGAACAGTTTGCACATGGGTGTGATGAATTCTCTGGCAGCGAAACTTCGAAGAGAATTACGATTACAATCTACAATTACTGTTATCCTAAATTATCGGCTTATCTTCTTGTAACCAAGATTTAATGTGCTCAGTAGTATGCTTGCATCATTCTCAGTCCTTTCTACACCATGTTCACATGGCTGCAGATCATTTATTTAGTAGTTCTTCGGTGAAGGAATTAGATACACATATACATGTGGCGGAACATGACTCATCGTGGCCAACAAAAAAGACCACCGATGAGCTGGAAGAACAAGATCTGGATTTAGCATCTCAGACGATTTCTGCACAAAGCTCTTCTGGAAAGAGCATGGGTGAAAGTAATACCAGAACTACTTCACGTACAGAACGTAAGTAAGCTGTTGCTTTCCTTATTCCTCTATGGTTCTCTAAGGTGTTTGCAATGCTTCATGATGTGGTACCATATTCTGTATCCAACAAGGACATGTTGACCTCTGTTCATGGTGCCACATTTATTCGCTTAACATGTTCGTTACAATAGTGATCGGAGTGCTACCCACCAGCTACCGTTGTGTTAAAGCAAGTTGGTAGGCGTAAATTAAAAATAATGTAGACAAGGCTTGGTTCTGCACACTAGCTACTTAGTGGGATAAGGCTTGGTTTTTGTTGTTGCAGACAACTTCTAAAATACATTATATTCCAGGATATGTTACAATCCTTTTAGCCATAAAGCTCTTGCCATGTGGTTTTTCTTTTCCTTTTCTCTCTGTTATTCTCATTTGCATGTTACCTTCTCGGGGATAAATTTATTTCATTGTGATGGTGTAGAAATCCTGTCAAGTGTGTCCGATGAAGAAACAAAACATGAAGGAGTTTTGGAAGCTGGGAAAAGCCATGGTGTACAAGCTTCTTCCAGCCTAACAACATCTGAGGCTAAAAGTAATGAAGCTAAGGAGGAGAAAAATTCCAAACAAGAAGAACCTAAAATAGATCTTGTCATAAACATTCCACAAAAAAGTTATATACCTGTCAGAAAAGAAAGTTGGAATAATGCTACAGAATACAAAGGTACTAATATTTTTGCTTATCATCCATGAAACTCTATTGAAATGTTTACTATCTTTTGGATGATTTGAAATGAAGTTGACGTGTCATGCATGCTTTTCAACGCGTTCTATGAAATCAGCCGCTTTTCATTGAATGTCTCTGAATTTTTTATAAGTAACCAATTTTTCCTATTGTTTCTAAAGAAAATTTGAACATAACAGGTCAAGGAAAATTGATGAATGTTCTTCAACTTATTTTCTAACGATGACCTTTCTAGTGAAGTGTGTCTCCTAATTTTTTATTGGAAACTATTTTTCTTTTTAATTTCTGAAGACATATTGAAACCTTTTATAATTATCATAAAGTTAGATTAATGGACAGCATATACTTGTGAGTGTTGCTAACAAATGGATGTTCTCTTGTCGACTCTTTATCCAGCCTGTAACTATGCAAAAGGAAAATGGGTCCCAGACAACAAACATCCTCTGTATTCAGGTTTTGGTTGCAAACAGTGGCTCTCTGCAATGTGGGCTTGCCGCTTGATGCAACGTACTGATTTTGCATACGAGAGGCTTAGATGGCAACCAAAAGATTGTCAAATGGAGGAGTTTGAAGGTTCTAAATTTTTTAGAAGGTACTTCGTTCTTTTGATCTGTGCATATAGATTGAACTCGCCTGTTGTCCTTGGGAACATTTCATTGAACACTGTGATTTTTCAATTCATTTTGCCGATAAGCTCATTTGAAATGACAGAGGCATGATGTGCTCCATGCTTTATGTGTTAGCATGATAGTGTCATGTTACTCAATGTAGTCTCTATTTTTGCTCTTATTGTATGACTGATGTCTTTGCTTCTCTGAATTTCTGATTTAGATAAATGCTCCATCTTTCCCGGCTACATTTTTATTATTTTTTTAGCCCATATGTTTTGGTTCAACTGTTTATTATTATTTTAGCCTACATGTTTTGGTTCAACTGGAAAAAAACTATAAACCTATTCTAATTGTTAATCTTGGTATATTCAGGATGCAAAACAAAACTCTAGCTTTTGTGGGAGACTCATTAGGTCGGCAGCAGTACCAGTCTTTAATGTGCATGGTAACTGGTGGTGAGGAGACAAATGATGTTGAAGATGTGGGTAAGGAATATGGTTTGATTGTAGCCGAGGGCTCTGCCCGTCCTAATGGATGGGCATATCGTTTTTCAAGGACTAATACTACCATTTTGTACTACTGGTCGGCAAGCTTATGTGATGTTGAACCTATTGATGTAAACAACCCAGATACAGATTATGCAATGCACCTTGATCGGCCCCCAGCATTCCTGCGTCAATTTATACACAAGTTTGATGTCCTGGTTCTCAACACTGGTCATCACTGGAATCGAGGGAAACTTAATGCCAATCGATGGGTAATGCATGTTGGTGGTGTCCCAAATACTGATAGGAAGATAGCTGTGATTTGGGCTGCCAAGAATCTTACAATTCGTAGCGTTGTTAGTTGGGTGGATTCACAGCTTCCAAAATATCCAGGTTTGAAAGCATTTTATCGTACCATTTCTCCTAGACATTTTTTTGGTGGGGAATGGAACACAGGAGGCAGTTGTGACAACACTAAACCAATGTCGGTTGGAAAAGAATTACTGGACGAGGAGTCCAGTGATCAAGTTGCTGCAAGTGCGGTTAAGGGAACAAGGGTCAAACTTTTGGACATAACAGGTCCTTCTCAGCTGAGGGATGAGGGTCATATATCACGGTACAGCTTAACAGCAAAGCCTGGTGTGCAGGATTGCTTACACTGGTGTTTGCCTGGTGTTCCTGATACATGGAATGAAATGCTCTTTGCTCAAATCTAGTTTGCACATCATGGTTTTAGGAGAGTATATGGTTGGTCTTGAAAAGGTGAAAGCCGTTCCTTGGCTAGGATGCAGTCATGGGGTTATGCTATACTATTTCCCAAGTCTAAACTATCAAGCTGATTTGGAGAGACATTGGAAGATTGCAGAGACTAGTTATATCGGCTGCCTCAAGAATTTCTTGGACTAGGCAAAATTTTGAGGTGTTTAATATAACTTGGTTGGCATGTAAATTAGTTATTTTCTTTATACGATCCCTTGTGCATTCTCAGCCGAAAAGTAAGTTTGATGGTCAAAGCTGCTGTAGAATAGCACCGGAAGATTGTTACTGAAGTGAGTTCTTAGCCACTGTTGCTGAAGTTTGAATCATCAATAGGACATCAATAGGACACGATGCCGGTGCTCTCTCTCCTTATAATTTTTTTAATTTTTTTTTGGGGGGGAGGGGGGTTGAGGGGGAGTGGAACTGAATAGTGTGTTCTTAGTCTTAGATTCTATAATACATTATAGAGAAACCAAAAGCATACCCTAACACATGTTATGTTGAATTCTACAGTTCAGTAGATAATATAATTAGTGGGGTCTCTTTGTTTGTTGCAACTAGTTATGTTTACTCGTTTATGAGCTCATTATCTATCCACTGACGCGTTTGCTGATGATATTAATAAATAACTATGTTGGTTTGTCTGTTCGTAATATATGTTTTGCTGACAAAACAAATATAGTAGTATATTACTTTGTTTGCTCATCTTGGTCGTATCAGATCAGAATTGCAAATTCCGAAATGCTCAGAGCAATAGACAATTGGAGTTAGAGTTTGATCTCTCTCTCTCTCAAACGGTGAAATGGAAAGGTTTTTGTAATTTTTGTTTTGATCGATAATGGAATTTTCTTTATTCAATTGAAAAAGACATTCAATGCACCGATGTTATACTAATTACATCTTTTTTTGTTGTTGAAAGAATACTAATCACATCTCTCTCTCTATATATATATAGTAGTATTGTGTGATCTATTGTATGCGTAAAATAATTTTTGATTGTCTATTGTCGAAAAAATAAGGGAAAAGCTTATTTTTACGAAGACCATTGCCTAAGAATTGCAAGAACCTTTATATTGTGTGAAAAACCACTGTTATATATTATAATTTAAATTTGGATTAAATATGTTTTTTTAGTCCCTACAAAAAAAAATTACTTCTAATTTTAGTCTCTGGTTTTGATTAATTATTCTTAAACTCTTAAACTTTTGAACGAATTTTTTTAGACAAGTTTATAACAATGTGAAATGTTCATTTATTAAAATTTAGACAAGTTTTTAACATGAAACGAATTAAATATGAATTTTTTAAAACGGTAAAAGTTAAAAGATAAAATTAACAAAATCTGGACGTATAAATCAAATTTTGTGATAATTTTTTGCAGAGGAACTTTTAGTAATGTTCTTAACACGTCTCTAAAAAATTGTTCAAAAACTCAAGAGTTTAAGCATAAATTAAACAAATTTAAATTGAGGAGGGAATAATAATAATACTGAGTGTAGAAAATAATTTAAGGACTAAAAGAACTATTAAAAAATAAAATTAAGTAAGAACTAAACTTGAAAGATTCCAATTTTATAGGGATCAAAGACATATTTAACTTTTAAATTTTAAATTAATATTTGTTACAATAAATGTGATGATGCCACGCCTTGATACTTGCATTTCGTGGATCAATCTTTCCTAAAACGTAGCATTGCTCAATAAATAAATAAATAATTTTAGATTGTCGGTGTATAAAATAAAGGTCATGTTAATCGATGCTTTTGACATTAGTTAAGAAGTTAAATATAATACTATTTACGTTAAATGTTTAAATAATGATCCAAAAAGGATAATATTTGCATTCAAGTTGTGTAATCAATACATTAAATGATTAATCTTTTGCCTTCTTTAACCGGGCACCGGTTAACATTATCCAAAAAATAATTTTATAGTCTATACATTTCAGGTGATTTTTAAATATTTTCTAATCACTAACTGTTTATTTTTAAAATCTTGAAGGTGCAATATACAAATGAATTAATTAAATTATGATATCTTTCAATAAATCAGTATAGTTTATATTTTTTAAATAAATAAAAATATATATATATATATATATATTAAAATAAAAAGTAATAATTTTTTAAGAAATGAACATTTATATAAAAAAAATTAAACATAAGAATTCCATTAATTAAATAAATTATATTATGAAAATGTACTTAAAAATTTAACGAAAATATAAACATCGATGTTTTTGACTCATTCTTTCTTATAATTGAGACAAAGATAATTAATCTTGATTTTTGCTCGATTAATATTCCTTAGCAACAGGGACGGATGCATGTATAGTGGCTTGAAGGCATGTGCCTGCACAAATTTTTCACATTTTTTTTTTTAGCAGTATTAATTTTTATACCATGAAGAAGGACTTGCCTTCACACCCTTCACACAACCTTTATTTCTTGACGCAACCAATATCAAGTAAAGTTGTACAAGCTACTTCCCAATATAAAAAGAGCATATTCAATAAAAATAAATCATTAATTTAATCTCTAAATTATCATTATTTTTTCAATTTAGTCCATATACTAGATAACTATATAATAAGCTGTCTCTAAATTATACAATATTCGTCAATTTAATCTCTGTTATTAAGATGTTAGAGACTAAATTGATGAATTTTCATATACTTTAGTGACTAAATTGATGGATTTCATATGATTTTTTTGGTTACAATGGATTTCATATGATTTTAAGACTACTTATTATATTCACATAGTTACAGACTAAATTGGAAATAAAATGATAGTTTATGAAGATGGTCTATTTGTTCAATTTTTTTAAAAAAAAACATAAGCAAACAAGACTACAAAACATAGAGCGCACGCGCTTACAAATTTATATAGATGGTGTCCCCACTATTTAAAATTTCTGGATCCGAGTAAATGATGTTAAAAACGTTAGTTAAAGTTATGTGAATGTAATTCAGTTAGTAGTTTAAGCTAGTTAAAATTCACTGTTAAAAAAAAGAAAAAGCTAGTTAAAATTCAGTTAAAGTTAAAATTGATGAAGCTAATATTATTTTTTTTACCAAAGACGAAGCTAATATGTTTTTTTTTTGAAGGACGAAGCTAATATGTTGAGAAGCATAGGTTGGTTGAACCGTTGAAATACGATAGGCTTGTAGAGTCGCTCTCAGAAAAGCATAGGTCATTTAGAGCTACTCTAACGGTCGAGTTGGAGGGTGATAACAGCTAAGGTAGCATTTTTTTTAATGAATACTGACATGGACGTCCATCTTATTCACATTAATGAATGGATATGTCACCTATTAAATTCATCTGTGCATCTCGTCTATAGTCAGGTTATCAATTCATTTTGAACCCATTCTTGTCATTATCATTGATAGCAGGGGTATACTAGGAGGATTAATATGTTTTTTACAATAATAACAAATCATCACCTGTGTCATTGTCAGTGTCTCATCTGCAGTTTGCTAACGACACTTTATTGGTAGGTGTTAAGTCTTGGGCCAATGTTAGAGTAATGAAGGCTGTCCTATTGTTATTTGAAGTTATATCAGGTCTGAAAGTTAATTTTCACAAAAGCATGTTGTTTGGAGTGAATATTACTGAGTCTTGGCTGCACGAGGCAGCGGTGGTTATGCATTGTAGGCATGGACGGTTACCTTTCATTTATCTAGGTTTGCCTATTGGTGGAGATCCTCGTAAACTTCTCTTTTGGTACCCTTTGGTTGAGAGAATTCGTCGGCGGTTATCCGGGTGGAAGTCTAAAAATTTATCGTTGGGTGGTCGGTTGGTTTTCCTAAAGTTCGTTCTGTCGTCCATTCCGGTTTATTTCCTTTCTTTCTTCAAATTAAAGCTCCCTCAGGTATCATTTCTACCCTTGATTCTATTTTTATTAATTTTTTCTGGGGTGGTGGTGAGGATTCTAGGAAAATTTCTTGGATTAAATGGGATAATATTTGTTTGAATAAGGATAATGGGGGTATGGGCGTGAAAAGATTGCGGGAGTTCAATATGTCTTTATTAGGGAAGTGGGTGTGGAGGGTTTTGGAGGATAGGGAAAGTTTATGGAATGTGGTGTTGCGTGCGAAATACGGAGAGTTTGGAGGGAGGGTGCGGTTTTGTGAAGGTGTTGGGTCGATTTGGTGGCGTCAGTTAAACCAAATTAGAGCTGGTGTGGGGTTGGCTGAGTCTACGTGGTTGGTTGATAACATAGTCAGGAAAGTAGGTGATGGGAGTACCACATTGTTTTGGGAGGATTCTTGGTTGTTAAATGTTCCGCTAGGAGTAACTTTCTCTAGACTTTTTGAGTTGTCAGAAAATAAAGGTGTGACGGTGAGGGAGATGTTTTTGTTAGGATGGGGGGTCGATGGGGGTGCTTGGAGGTGGAGACGGAGATTATTTGCATGGGAGGAAGAGTTGGTGGAGGAGTGTGTGGAGCGGTTGTCTAACTTTGTTTTGCAGGTAGACATGTCTGATAGATGGGTGTGGAGACTCCACTCGTCACAAGTATACACGGTGCATTCAGCTTATTCTTATTTAACAGCGGCAGACACTAACATCACTGCAGATTTTGTTCAATTTTTATGGCTTAAAGCGGTACCCTTAAAAGTTAATATTTTTGTTTGGCGGCTCTTTCTGAATAGACTTGCTACAAAGGATAATCTTCGCAAGAGGAATGTTCTTGAGGCTACCAATGTTTCCTATGGTGCTTTATTTGGTAAGGAGGAGGAAAGGGATCATTTGTTTTTCCAATGCGATTATTATGGTCGATTATGGCTTATGCTATCGGATTGGTTAGGTTTGGTTACAGTTCTTAATGGCAATTCATATACTCATGCTAATCAGTTTTGTGGTCTAGGAGGTTTCTCAAAGAATTCTATGAAAGCTTTTACTATTATTTGGATATCGGCCTTATATACTATTTGGAAAAATCGCAACAGGAGGATTTTCCAAAACCAAATTGTTCTTTTGGAGGTTCTACTTGAAAGAGTCAAACTTCAAACGTTTTGGTGGTTGAAAGCTAACTACATCTTGTTCGTTTTTGATTACTCTTATTGGAAAAATAATCCTTTACCTTATTTACAGATTGTGTTGTAAAGTCTGTTTCTGGTTTTGTTTTATGGCTCTCATAGCCTTTTTCTATTGTATTTAACTTTCTCAGTTTTCTCTGACACATCTTGTGCTTGAGGGACTGATTTTTTAATATATTTCTATTAGTTTCTTCAAAAAATAACAAATCATCACCAACCCAATCTGGCTTTACTGCAATGAGATTACAGGATGCAATTCCAGTAAAAATCACTTTGAGTATTAACTAAGTTACCGGCTCATTGTGAATTTATCAAAATATCAAGTCATACATTTAAGATTGTAAAAAAAAAAGTCATACAATTAAGGTTTTCGATTGGAAATGTCAATAGGAATATCTAGAGTAATATGTTTGACCCGTAATTTGAGTTTTGTTGCACTAATTGATTAATGGTTATGGTCAAAAAAGAAAAAAAAATCCAGTGTATCTTAAAACTATTTAGGTTTAATTGTAGTTTTTGTCCTCCTATTTTCATCTTTTTGTGAAATTGGTCCCTTTATTTTAAAATTCGATAGTTTCAGTCCCTCCATTATATTTTTTAACTAAAAATTGTGATGTGATAAGTTTTAACTGTCGTGGTATATGATATGAAGATGATAAAATATCAACATTGATGAAATCGTAAGAAAATTCCTTATAATCTTCATCTAAAACATGTTATATCACCATATTTTAGATAAATTATTAGATAGAGAGACCAGACAAATTATTAGATAGAGAGACTAAAGCTGTCAAATTTTAAAATACGGAGACCAATTTCATAAAATGGTGAAAATAGAAAAACCAAAACTGCAATTAAACTAACTATTTATCATCAACGACTTATTGGTGCGTTTGTAGTTGACCAAACATTTTTTTTTTCTTTCACAAAAGTTGACCGAACATTTTATTCACAACATCAAAAATCAAACGTAAGTTCATTAGATCAACTTCAGAATATCCCTTGGTTAAAAATATGCACAACTTAAGTACTTGTTACCTCTAGATATCCACTTACTTTCATAAGTATATACTTCACCGAGCCTTTAATACAAGCAAATAAAAAGTACATTTATTTATTTATTTTTCATAAATATATACTTCAATGAGCCTTTCATACAAGCAAATAAAAAGTATATTTATTTATTTTTAATAAGTATATACTTCACTGAGCCATTCAAACAAGCAAATAAAAAGTACATTTATTTATTTATTAAAAACAACAAATAATTTATCCTTTTCATAAAATACATGTCACTTTAGTATATTGCATATGAATTAAAAAATATAGTTAATTTTATTTAAAAAAGAGAGATTATAACTTAATTTGCAAATTATTCTTCATTGATGACACATAAAAAATAAGTTAAATGAACTAGAAAAAGAGAAACCATACATAGAATATTTTTTTGGTAACAAAAGGGAAGGAAAAAAAAAAGGGAAAAAAAAAACAGAGAAGCTAAAAAAGATCCATACTAGAGTCGAACAAACTCAATATCTATTGCATCTGTTAAGAGGACAAAGACTATATCAGGAGGAGCTTCATTCAAAATAACAAGGCTCCTATCACTAAGGGCACCCCTGAAAAGAAATACTATTATACTAATGATTTATTAATATCATAAAATAACATCCAAAATTAATTTTTTATCCATTAAAGTGATGCTATATTTTTTGTTAATTAAAATGATTATTGTGAGATGGAAAAATTATATATTTATTGTAAGATGGTAAACTTTTAAGTGTGTATTCGATATACTAAAAATTATGATATTTAACTTTTTTAATTTTAATAAAAAAATCTTAAAAATGTCAAGAACACTAGTTAGCAAAATCCTAATTTTATTCCTATTTAATTTAGGTCGGAGGAAGTAAAGGCTACATTATTGAGTTATTTAATTGGGTCAAGATTAATCAAATCCCAACTCTGATTATTGATTGATTAATCAAACCGAATTTTGGTCCACTTTACCATTTATGAAGAAATCCGAATCTGCATTCCATTTGCCGACGCACCACAATTACACGTGTCCACATGCAAGTGGCTTCACGTGGCTTATAACGGAAAACCAGAAGCTTATACTTTCGAGGGTCCCACACTCCACTCATCATGTAAACATAAAACTATTTTTTCACATTTATTATTATTCATATTTTTCTTAATTATTCTTATTCTTCTTCCCAACGTTTCTCTCTTCTTCCTACTCCCGAAGGGTTTTTCTCTGAGAGCTTTTTCACTTTCTCTAATGGCGGAAGAATTTTGCAGAGCCGTCGACGATGGAATGAAGCTTTCAAAACGCATATACTTCGGCAAAGATAGAGCAGTGGCGCCACCGAAGGTTCCAACGATGTCAAAGTCTTCAACCTCACTTCTTCCTAAAGCTCCAATGGTTTACGCGGTGATCCACGATCCTGGGATCGTTGATAATCCTGACATAGCTAGCTATCAGCCTCACGTGTACGGTCGGTGTGATCCTCCGGCACTCATTCCGCTTCAGATGAACGCTATTGAAATGGAAATTGATTGTTATCTTGATACTGCGTTTGTAACCGTCTCCGGCACGTGGAGAGTCCACTGTGTTACTGGTAGCAGCACCACCGATTGCCGTCTCGCCATTCCCATCGGCGACGAGGTACTGCTTTTTTTTGCAGCTTTTTCTGTTTGTTTGAGTCCTTTTGAAGTTTCCGCTTTTCTCAATTTTTTTATTCATTCCACAACAACGGTCATTTACTGGAATGGTTTTATGTTTATTATTGTTGATGTTCATATATATATATATATATATATATATATATATATATATATTTTTTGAGTGTGTGATTCTGATATGATTTGGCTAACAGGGTTCAATTCTAGGTGTTGAAGTGAATGCTCTTAGAAAATCATATTCAACTCGACTGGTAGTTATGGATGAGTGCAAGGAGAATCAAAGTGCCACTCCAGCTCAAAATGGGGGCTTTCTTAAGTCAAATATATTTACTTTAACTATACCGCAGGTCAATATTTTGCTTGAGGAGGATTATAGATTTTGATTTATATATCTGTTTAGTTTAGTGGTGTTTATGTTTTTCAATGTGGTTGGTTTGTAACAGATTGACGGGGGTTCAAATTTATCAATTAAAATGCGTTGGTCTCAGAAAGTAGTATGCTCCAATGGCGAGTATTCTTTGAATGTGCCATTCACCTTTCCTGAGTTTATCAACCCTGCTGGTAAGAGAATGTCAAAAAGAGAAAAGATAAGACTGAATGTGGATGTTGTTGCTGGAAGTGAGCTTCTGTTCAAGACAACTAGCCATCCCCTACAGGTTGGTATTTGGTTGGCTTTTCACATACGGGACTGTTGCAGTGTTTTCAATGGCCGATTCTTTTCAATTTCCGATGGGCAATAGTACTAAATAGTGTTTTGCAAAACAGTAGTATTTTTTTTTTCAAATTCCGCTGCACTATAGCACTATAAAGCTACTATAGCCGTTATTTAAAACACTCACCGCTGTTGAAGTTTCACAGAAGAAAGATATAACTGACCGCCATTTTATTTTGACTTTCCAGCAAGTGAGGCGTCATGCTGGGAGTATGGGTTTCGTATGTGATAACGAAGTTCTCTCATGGTCAAAAGATGATTTTAGCTTTTCATATGCAGTAAGATTCCTGATAATTTTATTCTATGTTTTTCTTTGTAGCTTCTTCAGTTAATGAGAGGTTATCTTATTAGCTTGTTACATTGTTACCTGCATCTAGGTTTCTTCAAGTCATATAAATGGCGGTGTTCTCTTGGAATCTGCATCTGTGCATGATTTTGATCAAAGAGAGATGTTCTACTTGTATCTGTCTCCTGGAAATATTCAAAAGAAGAAGGTTTGTACATTAACTGTAAACTTTGAACACATAATAATAAATAATGAATAATTAACAATGAAAAAGCAAGGAGAATGCATTCATATAAGAAATAAAAATTATAAGAAAGGGGGCATTGGTGAGGTGACACGTAAGCAAAGTGTAGCTTGGAATGAGAGAGAATGCATATAAAGAAATAGTTAGAAAGGGGGGCATTGGTAAGGTGACACATAAGCAAAATGTATGTTAGAATACATGTATATAGAGAAATATTCAAAAGAAGGTTTGTACATTAACTGTAAACTTTGAACTTGCGTTTTAAATTGTTTTTTTTATTCTCACTTCTAATCCTACTTGATAATTAGGTATTCAAAAAGGACATAATATTCATTATCGACATCAGTGGAAGCATGCAGGAGAAGCTAATGGATGACACAAAGAATGCACTACTTTCTGCTCTCTCTAAGCTAAATTCCAATGATATGTTTACAATTATAGCCTTTAATGGGGAGAGTCATCTATACTCGAAATCAATGGAATTGGCTTCCAATGATGCTGTAGAAAGGGCCAGGGAGTGGATCAATTTGAACTTTGTAGCTGGGGGTGGTACAAATATTTCACATCCATTAAATACGGTACACTGAATATATGCAGTTTTTAGTAAACATGAAGTTCCTAAGATTATTAAGCAGTGGTTAATACTGAACCAACATGTTATGTACTGAACAAACGAGTCAATCTATGCTCTACTTGCTGAAATTATTCCTCAAACTATGCTTCATTGATTTGTTCTAAGACTAGCTTTTGATGTATTATTGATTACCCTACTAATTGTTTTGTGCCCTTTGTTATTGCGTACAATTTATTTATGTATTTGTTGTCTTTTCTGTTCAGGCAATAGAAATTCTATCCGGTGCTCAAAGTTCAGTTCCGATAATTTTCCTAGTTACAGATGGAACTGTTGAAGATGAGAGACAAATTTGTACTATGGTAAAAAATCATATGATCAATGGAGAGTCTATATGCCCTCGAATTTACACTTTTGGTATAGGTATGTCTTCTAGTGCTTTGAATCTTGATACCTTCGAACCTGATAAAACCTGTTTAAGGTCTTGCTCTTAATTCTTCCCATTTGTATTAAGTAATTGTAAAAATTATTCTACTTCAGGTCCATTCTGCAATCATTATTTCTTGCGGATGCTTGCTACGATTGGTAGGGGCCAGTATGATGCTGCACTGGATGTAGGTAAGTTTTGAATATAATTTAAAAAAATACTTGCTTATTTCATTTTTGTTGCAAGTTAGATGACACTGTTAGGTTTTCAAGAATTTTTGGTTATCAAATCATGTCAATATGTTTCTAACAACAATTAGATTACATGAGGGGTCGGTTCCATAATTCTATTTGGAATACCTGGTATTAACATTTGACTTTACCTAGTATTTGACATTTGACTTTACAATGAACTTTTTGAGTTTTCTTCAAGGATCAGATAAGAGGTAGTATACCCTAGTTTTACATCCATAATTACAAGAAAATCTCTCATCTTTGTTGAAATGCATAAATATTTGCTATACAAGTAGTGTAAATAGTTGGTCATTTGCAGTCGAAACTCTCTCTTTTGGTGTTTATCATAACAAGTTTCTTCAATTACCCATTTACCCTATCTAAATTTTGTATGCATTCTGTGTTTGGTAGTAATTTTATAGTTGTTCCTTTTTTGAAATGCCAGATATGATTGAGTCTCGAATGCTGACATTGTTTGAAAAAGCTTCATCGCTCATTCTTGCAAATATCAAAATGGACATGTTGGATGAAATTGATCAAGTTGAGGTAAAAAAAGAACTGTTCTGGCTTCCTGCTTTTTATTATCTATCATGGTCATTACCAAAAATATACTTTGTATTCAAAAGGTGTCCCATCTGAATTTATTATTATTGTGTTGGTTTACCTGTCACCACCCCCTCATCTCACAATCTGCTATGTCTTAATTTATGACAAATTTATGACAAAATCCTGAATTTATCATTATCATATTAAAATGTGCCATGATGTTGTTCCGTTTCATTTTTAATCGTTCTTTTCCTCCATGTGAATACTGAGTACTGCAGTTCACTCATGCTGTTGGGGTATCTGCTGCTACAGTCTTGATCATTCAGTTTCTTTCTATACCTTCTTTAGCGTTGTTTGAAAAGGAATGCCAAATATTCTGCCATGATGGAGCACACATGTCTCAGAAATCATGACTATTTTACTTTCAGTTACTTATATCCTTCTTGTATGTTCGAATTTTATCAATTTTCTGA
The DNA here is from genome assembly GCF_003473485.1 of Medicago truncatula. Lineage (NCBI taxonomy): Eukaryota > Viridiplantae > Streptophyta > Magnoliopsida > Fabales > Fabaceae > Medicago > Medicago truncatula. Next base: position 59,997,382 of record NC_053045.1, on the reverse strand, counting down.
GCTTGTGACTCTTTCTTACGGCATCATCTCCAATTTTTTGTGATAGGTATACCCGTCCCATATCCCAGATCTTTCGTCAGAGGGTCCATTGATTTTATCCGGCAGATACAAGGGAAATTTTCCTGAAACTCTTAAAGTCAAAGGTATCTTGGCTGATTTCAGTAATTTTGAAATAGATCTGAAGATACAAAAGGATAAGGGCATACCTGTACAAAGGGTAAAGTATTCTTCTACTTAGCATGCTCAAGTTTTATAGTTTTGTTTTTTAAATTATATATACAAGTTCTGTAGAGAACATTTTATATTTTGTTTGTGGGTTGTGCATAAGTAAACTGGTTCATGTTTATGTGAACCACATTGAAGAATATGTTTTCCTTAAAGCACAGGTTAACAGCTTGTTCATGCTTTCTAATTACTATAAGACCTAATCTATGCGGGAGCTTTGTGCACCGGGCTGCCCCCTTTTCTTTCGTATCTTCTCATGTCTTTATATTTTTATACAGACCAGGTTAATTGGCCATTTTTATCTTTCCTCGCTATGCATGTGATTCACAAATACACGTGGCTTCATCATATTCTCAGTCACCGGTCTTTCATATTTAACTAGATAGTGCTTTATGAATAAATTTCCACAATTCTTTTGACATTCTGTTTCACTTCCTTTATTTTATCATTATTACTCGCCACTCATTATATTGCTCTATTTTCTCTTTAACAGGTTTCTGCAAGAGATCAAATACAACATCTTACTGCTCAAGCATGGCTTTCAGAAAATAAACAACTAGAACAGAAGGTTGGTAAATGCTTTCTATGTTATCACCACACTCTTTACGTAGTATGCATTCAGTTGTCTATTTATTCGATAAATTTTCTTACGCCACATCCTTTAATTGGCAGGTTGCGAAACTGAGCCTGCAGACTGGCTTTATATCTGAGTATACATGTATGATAATACTTGAGAATGATCATCTAAAGAAGATCAAGGAATCACCTGGCGAAAAAACAGTATGTATCAAAACTTTTGATATTTTTTCTAATAAATATACATGATATTAAAAGGGGGAGCCTTGGTGCAACGGTAAAGTTGCTGTCATGTGTTGTAAACAGCCTCTTGTGTAAAAAACATGGTAAGGCTGCGTACAATACACCAAATGGTGGGGCCCCTTCCCGGACCCTGCGTATGCGGGAGCTTTATTGCACCGGACTGCCCTTTTAAATATACATGATATTACAAAATGCTTTCATTGTGAAATTCCATATCTACAATTTTTCTTTTGAAAATAGTCGTTAATTCTCCGAGATATAACACTGAAGTATCTAAGAAGTAAGAACATCTAGTCAACGAGTCTGTTTTAACTGAAAGCTCGATCTACTTATGGTTTGCTTATATTATGGAACATAGATACAAACATCAGTAAAAGCCTTCTAAACAGTACTTTTCAAATAATTTTGAGCAGGTGTCAAAAAAGAAACATTCTCGATATGAGGCCAATGTCCAAGGACAGAGAATGATTCTACTCCCGAACTTAGGTGTTGGCTTTGGCAACTTGAAAGCAACAGCTGAAAATACTCCTCCAGGATATGAAGCAAAGATTGAAATGGCTGAAATCTTTAAAGCGGCCTCAAATTGCTTTGACACCGTGTGTGGTTATTGTTGTTGCATGTGCTGCATCCAGTGCTTTTCCAGGATGAACAACCAATGTCTTACTGCATTGAATCAGCTTTGCATTGGTCTGGGATGTCTCGCCTGCCTCAATTGCTGTTCACATATATGCTGTTCTGGAAACGACGGATGAAAGCTACTCTGTCTCAAGATTATTGTATTTTACTGCATAGAAATTGCTATTAATTTAGTTTTTTTGGAAATGTATATGAGTAAGTCTTCAGTTTTAATTTAGCGGTTGTTATATAGTTTTATAAGGATAGGCGTGCAAGTTTTCACTTGCAATAGAAAGTAAACTATACCGTGAAAGAAAAAGATTTTATACAAGGTGTTAGTTGCCGTCAATGGAACAGTTTTTCTCTTGAATTATCTTTGCTTCTTTCTTCTGCTATGCTCATATATTTAAGACAAGGTTAAATATGTTTTTAGTCCCTATAAATATGTCAACTTTTCGTTTTAATCCCTCTAAAATTTTCCTTCAACTTTTAGTCCCTATAAAATTTTCAATCTTCACTTTTGATCCCTCTTTTAAAGTAAACTCATATCTAGAATTCATATTTTTTAATAAAATTTTCCATAAAAATTCAAAATATTATAAGAATCACTTCAAAAAAAATTTAGAATTTTTTAACAAATCATGAATTTAATATGAAATTTTATATTTTTTACGGTTAAAAATTCATATTTAATTTGTGTTTTGTTAAAAAATTCTAATTTTTTTTAGAATATTTTACACATTTCTGTACAATTTTATTAAAAAATACAAAAATTAAATTAAAAATAGGGACCAAAAGTAGTAATTGAAAAATTTTTAGGGACTAAAAGTTGAAGGAAAATTTTAGAGGGACTAAAACGAAAAGTTAGTATATTTATAGGAACCAAAAACATATTTAACCCTTTAAGATATTGTCTTTATTATTTCACTAGCATCCAGACGGGCAAGTGCCCGTCTGTCCGTTTTTTCTACTACGCTAGCGCATATATATTTCACTTTGTTATTTTTGTATAAAATAAATTAATATATAGTCTATAATAACTGCATTTTTGTGCCTTTGGTAGCTAGTATAAATAAACACTTTCCGTGCCTTTTAAGATGATGGAAGGGAGAAAGTTGCATTGGACTTTGGCACAACTTTCTCCCTTCCATCATCTTATGTGATTGCCACATAAATCTGCATTTAGACCACGGTTGGAGGATAGTCTCAATGGTCCTCTATTTTCTTGCCATTTTCCTCACTCTCTTCTTCTCATCACTTCTTTCCATTTTCCTTAACTAAATATTTCCTTCACAAACTTTATAGAGAAACACAACAATTTATAACATTTGCTAATTGTGTTAATAAGGAAACCAACATATGAAGTAAACATTCCCTTGACGACTTAAAATCAAGCACAAAAGGTCATGAAATTAAATTAAATTTGTGTAGTCTATAACCATAATTTTTCTATATTAAGGCACCATGCGTCAAACTTTAGAGTAGAAGTACATTACACAATTACCATTTTATAGATAAATATTTGTAATTAAAATTATTGGTGTTGTGGAATGTGTAAAAACTAAAAACACCTATGGTTTCCAACAAAAATAAGATTTATTTTAATCATATAGAAATCTTAGCTATGTTTAAACTGTAGTTAAGTGTGAAAGTATAAATGAATGTAAATCATACTCTTTTTTTTTTAATAAAATAAAATATAAATCATACTATTGAAATGGTGGAGTCCGCTACACCAGCGCAACCTCTCTTGAAACCGCAGTAGAGATCTAAGTTTTGTGTCATCATTTTTAAATAACAGATGAGGTATTTTATTGGGGGATACTTTCTCTTAATATAAGAGTAGAATCGCCAAAAAAAAAAAAAAAGGTTGAAAAATCACATAGATACATAGTAGAATCACCCTTAAAATTACACAACACAACCTGATTAAAGTAAAGCATTTTAATTTAATAGTAGAAACATTGGTTTCGTATAACTGCATTTTTTCAAATTAAACATCACTGTTTTATATGAAATTAAAATTCAAAATAAAATATACAAAATCAAACTTGCAAAGATGTAATGGAAACTTGTAGTTATTAAAGTCAGGGAATTCTTCCTCACGATACCTTCCACTTATCATTGTGCTTTTGGATTGCCAAATTGAGAACAAAGCCATAGACTACTACACACTGAACTTTTAAAAAAAGAAATATAGGAATTAAAAAAAAATGCAAAATGAATACAATAAATCAATGTTAGGAAAAATTGAAGAAAAGATCAATGAAGAATATAATTAAAATAAAAAATGACCAATAAAATCACCAACTAAATCATCCATTCATACTGAAATTGAAATTAAAAATAAGAAATGTAAGATGAAAGTATGTATCTTTCTCTTTGTTCTGAAATCAATGGATGATAAAAGAGATAATAAATATTGATATTTGGTGAAACCCTGTCATGTTTCCCTAGCTAAATATAGATGAAATGTCTCTTCAATTGTAATATGGAACAATAGAATCGCTCATTCCTCAATTCTCATTAGCATTTAGCAAATATAGATAGAAAAACTGCCATAGATCAGTTACTTTGAGTTATCAGAAATTACATATGAAAAAAACCGAAATAGTAGGGGTATATTTGAAATAAATGGAAGGCTACACCAAACCAACGTTGTCTCCATATGTTGGAAAAAATCATATGGGAATTAGAAACAGATAATATGCATAGAAATAGAAACAAATAATACCTTAATTTTCCTTATGATTTCTGTATCCCATGCTTGTTCAGTTCTTCCTGGAACAAAAAATGATGAATAAAGATAAGGACCCACCTATAACACAAATGAAGAAAACAGGAAAAAAATGAGTAGAACATAAAATGATCATAAAATTAGTAAGTTTTTTTTTTTTTTTTTTTTTGTAACGTTAATTAGTAAGTTAATCCTTCATACTCTATAATGAGGTATTTCCACGGTTAATTACATCTGGAGTTGATGATCATTTGGCCGCAAGTAAGAAGAAATCGACTCCATGAATTGTTTATCCCTGATATACGTTGTGAATGGACGTGGTCTTCAATTTATGTGCACAAAAATTTGGGAAATTTAAATATTCTTTCAATTTTAGGAAAACACCAATTCGCGGAAAAAAATATTAGGGGAAAGTAATGAGATAATAAAATAACCAAACCATAAAATTAGATTCAAGAACCTACAAAATTCTTTACTCCATACAGTTAATTCCTTTGTCCAAATCAACACCATCACATGCCAATATCTTCCCCTAGTATCCTTGATGTAAAGATGCCTATCTCATTACACATAATGAAAGGGCATTTCGTTGGTTGCTGAGGAGTGTGACATAGCCCAAAATATTAATACAATTATAAATCAATGTAGGGGAAATTTGTAGAAAAAGTTAATAAAGGGTACTATAGAAACTAAAAATTGATCAATAAAATCACCAACTAAATTATCCTCTCAAACTGAGATTGAAATAAAAAATAAAAAGTGTATGATAAAAGAGATAAGAAATATAGATCTCTGGATGAAATTTCTATTGCAATTATAAGTTGGAACGTCCCTGCTCCTATTTCTTCATTTTTTGTGTGTTGAAAAACCAATAGAACCGCTTAATGGTAATTGGATATAGAAACGGCTATAAATCAGTTAGTGAGTCATGAGAAGTTACGGGTAAAAAACTGAAATAGAGGGGGTATATTTAGGAAAAAAAAAATAAGCTACACCAAACAAAATGTATTGCCTTTATTAATAGGTGTAGATTATTTTAGTTGGTTCTGAGAAATGATATTTTGCACAAGAGTGTTGAATATGTAACATATGCAAAGAAACAAACTCTACAGTACAGAAGCAACCCCGATTTATATTCAAGATACGATCATTTTTATCCATTCATGCACATGCAGCTTTGTACCACTAATTCATTCTTTTGCGAAAAAAATCCGAATCTGTTTTTAAGGGTTACATACAATTACAAAACTGTTTGACTATATTTTACAGTTTTTAGAGGGAATACTTTCAAAGAGATGTTGTTGGCTTATGTTGTTTTATTCGTTAATCTTAAAACTGCTACAATTACATGAAGTTCTGGGTGACATTTAACATTGACCCATCGGGAGATTTTCATACCGTGATCAAATTCATTTCTAAGAAGTATGTGGCTGACTGAGTAGGTGAGCCTACTCGTGTCACTTTCAAAAGAAACCAACCATAACAAAGCAACAAAGTAGAGCTTACAAGAAGAAACCCATAAAATAAAATAAAATTAATTGAGCTTACAACGATCTAATCCCAATTCTTGGTTATGCTATCATGGAGTCAAAATCATATTCCATTAATCAGTCAATGTGGACAAAAGTAGTGGAAATCACAAAACCATATTCAGAAAAAGAACAATGTAAGTCACAACACAATACAAGAAAATAAAGTGGGTTTCCTGCAAGACATAAATCATTCGATACACCATTGTAAAATACATAAAATACTTGCAGTCCAAGGATAGATCACAACTGACTAAGAACGGATGCCAGAGGATGCAGAGTTGGTCATATTCACCTTACTCACTAGGGCTCATGATCTGCAGCACACTTGATGTTTATTGGATCTGATACATGGTTAGAATTCAACATAGTTGGACAAAGCCGAAAAATGTCTTCAACATACTTAAATCCTGGATCATTCAAGCCGTAACGACTAGAAGATCGAAGTAGATGCAATTTTTTTCAAATCCATAATAATCATTAGGCTTAATGATGTGTTTCGTCCTTGCAATTAGACGTAATTTAAAAATTAGTCTTTGTAATCGCTAATCCTGGCAATTTATCCTTGTATTGTTTAATCATTTAAAATTTCGTCCTTTGATCAACTTAATCACTCCCAAGTCATCAAATTAGCAAAATGGCATGGGAATGGACAAAATACCCTCATTTTTATTATGAGAAGAAGATGAAGACAGGGGTAAAAATGTCATTTCACGAATGGATGACGAGGGTATTTTTGTCCATTCTCATGCCATTTTGCTAATTTGATGATGTGGCAGTGATTAAGTTGGTCAAAGGACGAAATTTTAAATGATTAAATAATGCAAGGGTAAATTGCCAGGATTGCAAGGACGAAACACATCATTAAGCCTAATCATTAACAGACAATGAAAAGTTCAAGTCTTTACCCAAAACCTGTGAAGCCTGGATACAAGATACGATACAGATACGATACTGCACCGATACGCCGACACGGGAAAATTTCAAAAATCAAGATACGATACGGCTGGGATACATTAATAAAAAAAATTATATAATTAAATGTACAATATAATTATAACCATTTTTTTAATATGCAAATATATTAACAAACAAAAGAAACAAATCATAAACTCGTACCACATCAACATAAATATAAATAATATTGACGATTAAGTGGGTGATGATTAGTCAATTACTTTCACAATATATCACAAAAAGAGCATCATAAGTGCTATACTATATCCAAAAGAAACATTGTTAGTGTTATACTATATCGATCCAAAAAAGAAGCATAATACTCAAGAGTTAAGTTATTTTAGTTAACATTAATTGGGAAGTATTGAGGCAGGTATCAGTGCAAGATAATTATCGGATACTCTCCTGATACGTATCGGGAAGTATCGGATACTCTCCTGATACGTATCGGGAAGTATCAGACAGGTATCGTGCAAGGATACGCAGGAGATACGATACGTCATCCATTTTAAAGTATCGGGGCTTGAGAGCCCAAAACAAACAGAACATCACCCAAGTATGTTACACGAAGCCATCTACTTGATTCTTCATCAATCTTCAAAACACTGATATCCATGACTAATTTGCATGTATTCATAGCAGTTCTTCTGAAATACATTTCAACCACAAAAAGACTTCCACGCGCCTCCACCAAACGCTTCTTGCTACCATCATTATTTAAGGAGGGTGAAGACCGAACCAACTTAATGGATGAACAATTGATCCAGAAAATAATTCCACTCTTATCGATAACATAAATCTTCCCCATATAAAGGATTATATCATTATAGATTCTATTCTCATCATCCTCTAAAATCGAATTGTTATATCCAATATTGGAAACACAGAATTTTCCATCTTCATGAAAGGCAAAGGCCATTTGACCGAGACCCTCGACAGAAAACAACACTACTTTATAAACACCATTAAGGGGCTCAAATGCAATTAAACCACGCCCATATCTAGAAAAACTGAGAGTATGTGCTTGAAACATTTCCTTAACTCGTAAGTTCATGAAATCTAACACATTAGATGGGAATGTGTGTGAGATGTGATTGTTAGTCAAAATATCTAAGTGACGAAGTTTGCTAGATTTCGAAGTTGGCAACAATGGTTGTGTGCGAAATATTTTGGTTTCGGTGAGTAGCAAAAACTTAGCAGCTTGAATATGAAGTCTATGAAAAGGAGGGGAAAGAATAGAGCGCCATAAAGCACAGGCACTACGGAATCGAAATTTTTTTTTGGATATAATAACTAACCATAAGTCTCGAGGAAGATTTAGCCAATCAACCGTGTCATCATCTATCATCACACACACTTTCTTCAAGTCTCCGCATCTGTTCCTGCTGCTACTCTGCCCATTCTTTTCTTTTTTTTGATAATTTATATTTATGAAGAATCCACGAGATATTTTTTGCATAACATTGAATACACCATGAAAATCATACGATTTCAACAGCACCAAAATATTGCTATCGATGTAAATATGGAGGTAAACAAACAGCCACAAATATCCTAATATTTAATCCAAAAAATGGAGGGGCATCAGATGTTTACTCACTCTTTAATCACCTTGTGAACTTGACACTTCGTTATTTGAAGGAGCCTCCAAAGATTAAGATTCTCTGTTTGGAGGTCAAGCAATTCACCTTTTCTTCACACTCTGATATTGACTTCTGTATTTGGAGAAATCTCTGCCTAAAAGCTAGCTGTCAAGAAGGAAGAACCAAGCCACTTAAATACTAAACCAAGGTCCAAGCATCTCATACTACCAGATATGACACTTAGGCCTCCCAAAATACCCAAGTCCCTGTCAATATTTTACTCATCTACTTGCATTAATAAATAAGCCACATATAAATAGTATTAAGGGAGTGTTTGGAAGATCTTACTAACAACTTTTTTGAATTTACCTGATGACACATGCCCCTGTCGAAGTGTTTGGAACATGACAGAACTTATAAAAATAGCTTATAACATGTTTAAAAGCTGTCTTAAAATTTGGATTGGCTCTAACTCAACCCTACAAAATCAATTTGTAAAGTGAAGGATATCGACCACCTTCTAAGCCTACTTTGGCCATATTACTATATGTTGTGGGACTCTCAACAAGTTGTTTTTACCTTATTTCAGTAACCTCCACAATAAGCTTGCAGAAACAATTTACAACTTATAAAAAAGCAGTTCAACTGCATCACCTCTTTCATTATAGAACACTTAAGTGCTTAAATGATAAGCATTTTTTGTGTAAGGGCTTAATTAAGTTGTTTACCCAAACACCTAGTAGTAATAATAACAACTAGAGGAGCTGTTAACAAAGGGTAAATAAAACATATAAGGCAAAAATTTGCAATCCCTCAGGCAAAGGCATGCTTAAAAGATCTCAAAACAATTATTTGAATACTCACAAAAACAGCACCCCAAAACAAAAGTACAATTTCCACTAAATCAATGTAACTTTCTGCAGATGCAAGTTACACGAAGACCAACTACCAAAATAATGTCAAAAATCAATAAGGACATTTATCCCTTCAACAGAAAACACAGGATCAACGAAGTATGGTAGGCGTTGCCTAAAAACTTAATAAAAAACAACATGACAAGTAGAAAATCATGGTGCCTTTGGATGCACTTCAACCATGACAAGTGGAATCGGACCAAACTAAAATAAACTAATGATATAAAGTTTGATTTGGTTCGGTTGATCAATTCGCTTAAAAATGCAATTACAAGAAATTAATTTTTTTCACTCAACTTCTTGTGTTAGATAGGCAGCTTTTAAAAAAAATAAAAAAATTCACTCAACTTCAATGATAGAACTCGAAAGTGAATTGAAATCGGACCAAACTAATTAATTTTTTAAAAGTGGAAATGGACTAAGCTACATTGATCTATTTGTTTGTGTTTGTTGCAACTCCTTTTCTTTTCTCGTTTAGTAACATATAAAATTGAAAATCCAAAACCGAAACAATTTAATTCAGTTTTTGAACAGAACTAGAAAAGATTGAAAAATTTCAGGTTTGACTTGATTTGTTTTATAAATTTTATCAATTTTGTTCGAACCAGATATACCCCTAATTCTTGGGGAGTACTTGAAAACAACTCATAGAAGCTCAAAAGCTTTTATTGCACTTTCTCCCAGACGGGTTTTATAAGTAATTATGTCACTTGACACTAACCCATGATAAATCAAGGGACGATCAATCAACATGTTACATGTTTAATAGGCCTAAAATGGAAATAGATTATTCCCATTACCAAGAAGCCAAGGGGCAATCAATCAACATGTTAATTACATGTAGTATATTTTTGTAACAGTCTTTTTCTTAGCATGCAAATATTACATTGGAAAAGTCTCTTTTTCTTTCTTCCCTCAAAGAAGCATTCGTCCATTCATGTAGAAACCGCAGAATGAAAAGTTTATATATTGATCATTATTTCATTTTGAAAAAGTACTACAAATTCAGTAACTATGTTGAAGTAAGCAAGCATTCAGTATTGGCACCTCCAATACAATAGAAGAAAATCAAGAATACTAATAAGTGGATGATATCTTACCTCATCAGATAAGAACACTTCACTCAAATAAGATAAAGTTAAGAACAACTTTTACAGCAAAAATGCGACATTTGCGGAAAAAGACAAACATTAATATTAAGAATGCTTCAACAGTGTCTATTTGAGATACTATTATTACATGTGGCACATATTTTAACATAAAAGCCCATTATTTATATTGAAGAACCATATTTAGATCATACATTACACATATGCTCTAACAGCACAAACCAGGCAAGCGGGCAGCAACATTATTCAGGAAATGTGAGAGTAGTGACAAGAGACTCCAATTGAGGAAAACGTGAAATGAGGTAAGAACGTTTAGCAAGTTCAAAATCCTGGAACTGAAAACCAGGTGCACAAGTGCAACCTACAAGAGAGTAATGAGTCTCACCATCTCTTTCTGAACCCTTCACAAATGACCCCCCATTTGCAGAGACAGCAAAATCACTGGTCGGAAAAGAACCAAACCAGACATTCGGAGGCACCGTGTATTGTGGTGTCTGATCCTTAGTTAGATCAGATCCAAGACATGTAAATTTAACACTTGAATCTTTCTCATTTAGTTCCACCACCTACAATAAAACAAATACCAAGTATTATTGTACTAACTAAATTGTTGAATGACTACCCAATTTTCCAACACCTAGTTAGTCACATGCGAAGTTGTGGTTAATTCAATTAAGTATATAGTTAACGGGTCATGCATGCTAACCAGGGGCACCGGTTAAGGAAGCCCAAAAAAAAAAGTTTTAAGTTGACAATTACACTTTTTAGATTTTTGAGGAAGTGGTTGGGGCACTGGTTAACATATTCCATAGTTAATTTAGATTACCTGGAAAAATTGTGAAATTGTGTTTAATCATAAAGTTGAATCAACCACAATTTTAACTATGAATAGAATTAACCAGAAATTGTGGTAGCCTCTGCAATGGCATCGCACCGCCACTGCAGATTACATCTAGAGCCGCATCAGGAACTGTATTAGATGATTTCAGCCATGTTTGCTCAAATCTTGTAACCAAAATTAAATTTCAGAACCCCAAATCCCAATATGCTTCAGATCTAATGAAAAATCTTACATAAAACTTATCAGTCTCTCAAATGTGTATTTCAAGCACCTCCCAATCAGTATTTACAAAGCAAACTATAGTGTAGTGGCACGGTGGTGTTAGTTTATATAACTTGTGAAAATTTAAAACTATTTCACTACGCAATAGTAGCAATGCACGTTGCAGCAACCACAATCGCATGCATCAGCTACTGCAATTTAAAACCATGACTGAATTAACAATCTACTTAACTAAACTAACTAAATACGTTCTTTAATGTGATCAACCAATTGGGTCAAACTTAAGACAAAAATGGGTGTCCAAATATAATTAATCTTGTAATAGAATAAACAATAGGAATTGAAAAAGAAGAAGAAGAGGAATTACAGTAATAGGTTCTCCAATGTAATGATGCCATGTTTCAGAAGAAGGAATACGATGTAGGCGAGACATGGTACCAGATGGAAGCAGAAAATATATGCAGGTCGACACTGGTCGGTCAACTTTGTCTGTTGAGAGATTAAAAGAATAATTAATTAAATTGAAAAAGAAAAGAGTTTATAGATTTGATTTTACTTACATTCAGATGGAAGGTGAGAAGTGGAAAGTTGAACAGAGTGGTCACGGAATGTTTCGATGTAAAATCCACCTTCTGGATGAGGTTGTAGATTCAGCTTTTGAGCGATCTCCGATGCCGACAAAGACATTCTTTCTGATCTCTCAATCAACCACGGATTGTGTTTTCGGATGTTGTTGGTTACTCTTTGGCTAGAGTTTAATCATTTATGTGCAACACAGAGAGTTAGGTGAAGCTAAGCTACAGTCACCAACAACTGACTTTCTCTTTTTTGTTTGTTGTGAACAAGGTATCCTCCGAGCGCCGGAGACTAATCCCTCGAGTATTGTGAGACCAAAATGGACCGCAAACTTTCCTAAGAGTTTTAAGGAAGCTGCATGCCCAAGGCTGAATTCGAACCAGAACTTTGGTTAAGTTAGAAGAGACTCATTCTATCTCATCTAAGCGCTCTTGGGTATTTTTGTGTTTTATTTAAGTTAACTAATGTGTAATCTTTCTTAATCTCTTGCCATTTAAAATTAAAGACAAAAATATATAAAAAAATTGGATGATGTGTTTCTTCGGTGCCTTTAGTTCATTTTTTATGAGAGAGAATGTTGAATGAATAATTAAAATAACTTATTTAGATGAGAGAAAATGAATGGTTAAGAGACAAAGACACCCAAAGACATCGAAGACAAAGGCACCGAAGTGATGCCCATTATTCTCGCATGTGTAAATCGCATCCATTTCCTAAGTCTTTTAATGCAATATTGTTGTCATTCACAAACATTTTTTGTGAAATTGTGATCAAATAACCAATTAATCTGAAAGTTCTATTTAATTTTGTTGAAATCCAAAGACTATTAGTGTTTTTTTGAATAAAATCCAAAGACTATTAGTGTTATCTATGGATTGATCGAAAACATCAATTACTGGCGGCTAATAGATTCGAATATGAGATCGAGAGATAAACACATTTCTAAAGTCTTTCACCACCATGTTAGTGGAAATGCAAACATTATATTTCAGCAATTGGAATACATCTAATACTCAAGTAGTTTAGTAACTAGACATATATGAGTTTTTTTTTGTGATGGTTGGGGTTTAAATATCAGAACTTGCATGTTTTTTATGTATTGTCCATGTCAATTGAGTTAAGTTCACGAGGACAGACGTACATGAGTTTAAACATAGGTCTTTGAATACTACTAGTTAAACTGTACTTACAATATTTATATTATTAAGCAATATTTTTTTTTCTCCAAAATACCGCTTATATTATTTATTATTATTTTGCGACAAAAGGAACCATTTATATTTTACTTTAACATTATAATTCTTATAATTTTTGAAGGGATTATAATTCTTATAATTATTTATGTCTTTTGATATTAACTTTTTTTTTTAAGTATTAATGCTCCAATTCCTATGAAAAAGGGTTTAATAATTCGAAATAAAGTCAAGCCAAAAATTATTTCAACTAGGAATCAAACTCCAAAATAATGGAATTGAGCTTAGCTTATATGGTTTTGACTTATAAAAAAAGCTATTAAATTTATATGAATTTCACCTCTTATAAAAAGCTATTAAATTTGTATGAATTTAACCTTATTGAGAAAGATTAATGTTTCGCGTGCATTTAAAATATAGATAGAGTAGTATGAAAAATATTGTCTCAAAATATAGTCTCAAAATATAGAGAGAAGACTTGTAAAAAAACGGGTAGACAATCTAAAAAATAAATTAAAAATTGTAGACCAAATACAAAGGACCTTCCAATATTTAGGTTTTTAAGAAAAAAATTCGGTCAAACCAAAATAGATGTATGATCTATTTTTCGACCTAACACATGACACCCAACATCTATTTCTGCAATCTTAACCTTAAATTTAGATGAGTATTATCTAAACAACCATCTGGTTGAAAATTTATGGGATAACCATAATCTACAAAGAAAATGTAGTATTTGCACAAAAACCAAAACAATAGAGAGATAAAGTAAAAAATAATGTGAATATGGGAGAAAAAGTTGTCACAAAAATTCTCACAAAATAAATGTTCAAATATCATTTCTCTAAATTTATTATCATAAATAAATCATAATGAAACTATCTTTGACATGAAAATAAAAATAAAAAATAGCTCACGCCGATGACATGACTTCACATAACCTGTTAGTGAAAAAACAGTGTTATGCAATTAATAGGAATCATATTTGTTGTAAAATCTTTTGTTTTTTTTCCTATAATTAACCTGGATTCATTTTTACAAGTTTTTTTTTTAAATGATTGGGAGTCGAACTTCGAACTCTCAACTTGTTCAGCAATTGCTTGCATTAGACTCAAATGGTATTTACAAACTTTTATGAGCTTAAATGAGGTAATATGAAATATATTAACCACTTAACCAATTATCTCTGTCAAGTTTACAATATTATTTTGAAACGTTTCGTTTGAATCAAGATGTAGTAGTAACTAAATAAACAAATGCATGAAACACCGCATGCACATCTTTCCACCATGATTCATTCATCTCCGAAAAACTTTCCCAACAAACTCTTCAAAGGTGTTCCCCAGCCCGGTGCTCACAGCTTCTGCTAAATATTGTGCCTGAAAATTATAATGATGACTGAGAAAACTCGAAAGCACCAAGCACTTTAATTCCATAGAAATATAATTTCATAAACTTCACAGATCAATCACAGCATCGATTGAGGACGTACCTCTTGAATGGTTTTCTTTAGATCAAATGCATCTTTCACTCGTGCATCCAAAAACGCCCATGTGTCCCGAAAATCTGCCAGAAAACAAGCCACATAAGTATCAGGAACAGTTCTCACAAGTATACGGCCACATCGAGCCATAAAAAATAGGTCTCAACCGAAAATGGTAATTTTTTCCACACAGAGACACCAAAACTACTGCAGTATCCATGGGAGGAGGCACAAACGAAAAGATTCGATTTATTCCCAACAGCGACTTTATCAAATTAATCCTCATTCTCATATGTATTATATAACCATTCAGAACAAAGTATAACATTCTTGAAACTCAAGATTTTGGTTGCTGAGACAATGGAAAACAGAATATTGTTGATATCATCAAAGCATTCACAACAAAAAATTGATGATCAAAAGAAAGAATGATTATTGTATGTTCGGATTTTCGTTACAAATGTACATCTGCATCGAAATGTATGTTGGATATTAAGTATCCAATGTATGTTTGTAATTTTCCAACAGAACCAGTAGGTGACCCAAAATCATAGTAGTCAATAGCAGTCGCGTGTAGCGTTGCGGCGACGAACCGCTACCCTAATCGTCGCAGCAATGCGGAATCAAATAGCGGCCGCTTAAGCTGCTATAGCGGCATAGCGGATAGCGGCCGCTATTTGATTTTAGTAGGAAATTTCCAAATTGACCATATTTTTAAAACCTTTTTTCAACTTTTTCTCTCTTCTCACCTGTGCCGCGAAACACACTCTTCTATCTTCTATCTTATGGTTTCTCTTGTTTCATGGTTTTTTTATTTGTTCCTCTGTCTTTTGTTTTTTGGTGTTTTGATTTATGAATGTCTCACGAGATTTGAGTGTTATATTTAATATTATATTAAATAAAGTTTTTTTCCGTTGAGAAATATATAAGTTTGTCTATTCTTTATAATATTATTCATGTAATTTGTCCAAAAAATAATCAAATATCGGTGACCGCTATTTGTCATACCACTATACGCTATCCCACTTTTGGGGTCGGCCGCTACGCACCGCTATCCGGGGTTGACTACTATGCCCAAAATTAAATGATTATAATTAGAAACACACCAAATTACAAGATAACAGATGAAAATTAATCAAGCATTAATCCAAGCAAGCTTGAATCCCTAAAAGGAAGACAGAAAAGCTAACCAGCAGAACCATCTGTCAGCATATAAATCTCTGTTGTTGAGTATATTCCTCCAAGGACAGTGCGCTTGGCATACCAATCCAAGTCAGAGGCATTATCGCCAGCAGCATGCCAGATCTCATCCACAAGCATTGCCCTCTGCTTAAAACTCGTGGGAACATTAACCGGCTGTGCCTGTAAATAAGTTGTTTATCAGAAACTCGTTCATCTCTACAATTCACAGATATCTGAGCCTACAGGAAAAAGGACAGGCAGAGACCTGGATGCTAAGAGCTTGAGGCCATGTGGATATATAAGGAGCTTGCATTTCTAGACGAAATCTGATAAGCTTAGAGATGCAGTCACTTGGTGTCAAATTTTTCAAGCTTCCGTCCGTGTCAATTTTATCTATGAGTCTTTGTAAGCAGTCATCCATGTAAAACTGAAAAAAAAGAAGTTTTATGATGAACAAAATGATCTTTTCACAAAACAAGCAAGAACAAGTGATAGAGAGCATTTTTCACAATCCACTACACTGGTCATACATTCTTCTGATAAGCACCACTACACAGGTCATACTTGATAATAAAAACAACTGAAATGAAATTCATGCATTGGAAACTCATAACTGAAAAAAGCAACCCAAAATAACTGACAAACATCATTGACAACTCTTGAAAAATAGTCTGAGTCGCATGTTTCATATTAAAAAGACAAAAAAGAAAAACTATGAGAAATTTTCTCTCATATTAACATTTATTCTTTTTCTCGGAATATTTTTTCCTCAGTTAGATTAGAGAGGCTGGGTGTTGCCTACTGCAGCCCATAACATGAATTACAAGATAAAATATTCATTAGTAGTACTAGTACATTACAATATGGAATATTGCGAAACGACTGATACCATTTTCTACCTGACCCAACATAACATGAGCTACAATAGTCCTCTTCTAAATTCTAGCTATCTCATGCAAATTTGAGTCAAATCCTATCATTGAAATAAAATCAATGACTACACATGAATGTTTAAGAAAACAAACTCAACCATCACCCAAGATGAACGGTTCGAAATTTTCGCAACTCACCACCAATTAAACAAGATTTTACAATTCTACTACTAATCTACTCAAGTCATACTAAACATGATGGTGATAATTATTAGGATTTCATATTCAACCAAGTAAATACTTACAAAACCGGCACCGGCTTGTAAGTTGAGGGGTGTCTCTCTTTATTCTCTAGTGAGATCATATCTTTAATCTATGTGGGACTTGGTTTTTCCAATAAAAATGATGACATGCATTGCATGTAAATAAAGAAGGAACTGAACCTCAACCAATGCTGCTTCCTTCCTAGACAAAGATCCGACGATAGAAGGGGAAAGACCAACATCCTTCGCTCCTGCCATTAACGCTGTTTCTGTCCATCCCAGCTTCATCTGTAAAAGAAGAAAAAAAAAACCACTATTCACAAAACACGAGCTATTGTAATAACCAAGATACAAAAAAAAAAAAAAATATTGAAAAGAGAATAATGAAGAGAAAGAGAGTGAGTGTACGAACGACGTGAACGAGTGATGCGGAAAGCAATCGAGCATGTTCATCCTCGTACTTGGTTTTAGATTTCGGAGACTCGAAGCGATGTGAATCTTCATCGGTTGTCGATGATGACGAAGTTGAAGAAGAAGTGGAATCATAGAGAGTAGGGTTTTCGATTTCGGTGGTTGAAATAGGAATTGCATCATGGATAGAGTGTGGATTAGAAAAAGGTTGATTAATCTCTGTTGTGGAAAAGCGAGAATAAGTTATCAATGCATTATGACGCCGGAACCGGAGTGCAGCGTTTCCGTTGAACTGCCTTGCGCTGCACAGCAACCGCTTCGCCGCCGTTCGGTACATTCCGTCGCCGCCGTTGTTTCTGACTTGGGGATAACTTCTGAGAAGTGAGACTTTTTTTTTTTGGGAAGAAAGAAAATAACAATTAGAGTTCCACGTAATAGATTTATTGATGCGCCACGTGTTTAACCATCTGCCACGAATGAATTCTCGTCAACTACCCGATTTGGCTCCACCTTTGACCATTGTTTAATTCATGGTGGTAATTTATCTATTAATCGATAAAAAATAATTACATGAATAAATTTACAAGTAAAAATAGAAGTTAGTTTATGAAGATCACTTATATAATTGTTTATTTGTTTGATGTATAAATTACTCACATGTTTTTTTTTTTTTTGGTAGTGGTCGAGGTTTGATCTCCGGATCTTGTATATTTTATGCATTGTTCAAATCAACTGAGGTAAACTTATGAGGACGCTCACATGTCTTTAAAATAGCCTACACCTTCCAAAAAATTAATTAATAATTTGTTTAGAAAGAAATACACTGACGTGAACTTTAGAAAAAAAGAATTATTACATTAGTTATCTCCATTAGTTTGAGCAATTTAGATCCTCTATTGCAAGTTGCAGCCATAAAGCTAACTATTGGTTTGGGTGACTAGAACGGAAAAGAATTACATGAATATACTAATAACACGTTTAAGCAGAGGCTTCTAATTGTAGTTTTAATGCAATCTTGTGTCCAACATATTGTAAGGTGAAAGTATTGATTTCATTCAACTAATCAACGTACAAAGGGAGCTTATTTATAGCCAAGTCTCAAAGAAACAAGCACAAACTAGATTACTTGCATGTCAAGTAATCTTGTAAAACTAAGCTAAAACCACAAAAACTAAACACAATTAAGTTCTAATTCTCCTAACACATATTGTCACCGCAAAAAGCAAACTGGTGCTAGGTGGAAAAATATGTAATATTAAAGTTTCAACGCAATTGACTTATGATATCATGATATAGAAAATCATTTTTCATGTTGAAAAGTGGTTATTGCTATGTCATGTTGAATTTGTGAAGAGAGAAAAAAAATGGTTATTAACTCTCTTTAGAATATACTCTGTTGTGCTGAGGCTGCAATATGTTTCTGTTAGTCATACTCAATTACTCATGGTCCAATTGACTATATATCATCCAAGAATACCAAAATGAAAGAACAAAAATAAAGGAGGTGCCAAAAAAACACATGAATGGCATTAGGCATTTCTTTGTAGAATAGATCGCATTGGCTAACTTAAAAAGAAAAAAACAATTTACAGATTGAAAAAACATATATAAAAAATCAAATGGGTTCAAACTTTTCATCAATTAATTTTGAGGTATTTGTCACAAAAATGGGTTCATTATATTATGAATTGCACATTAATTTACAAGGGCCATAAACAGCACAAGAGGCACGCCATTCAATTGATCTTGTACTTTCACATTTTTCAACTCAAAAAAGGAGCCAAAACATGGAAAACACTCCAATCTTCAGCATCTTTTGGTTTTTGGTTTATAGAAGTTCGAGCAGTTCCATAAAGCCATGCATGCATCCAATTTTTCTCCCTATGTAAGTGACCTTTTTTTCTTCCTCTATAGATGCCCTTTAATATATGTAGTGTTGTGCAAAACTCATTGTTCACCGCTAAGCTTTGAGAGGATCATTCATGAATACTTCATTGTTGGTTCAAGATGCTGAATCAATTGAATTAATTAATCTTTCCTAGGACTGCAACTCTCACCTACAAAAGCAACTGTTACATACTAAGCTAGCATATTGACATTGACATTGACATAAAAATTGATCATATTCATCTTTAAACTTGTAATTCCTCTATCCTCCTAATTGCTTCCTTCATGTTAAGTCGTTGTTCAGGGTTACTTTCTGTGCAAGCAGCCCCAATTTGAAGAAGTTGCAACATATGATTAATTGAATCTTGATTGTTTGCTGTTAACTCTGGATCAATCAATTCAGCTTCTCTTCTCTCAGAAATTGCTGTGAACACCCATTGAACAACATCAGTACCACCTTTACCATTACTGTGATATTGAGAAGGGAATTTTCCTGTAATGATTTCAAGAATGATGATTCCGAGACAATAAACATCGGTTTTCTGTGAAACATGTTGGTAAAGAACGTAATCAGGAGTTTTGTATGCAAACATTGTTTGTGTTGCATGACTTGAGTTGATTAATGGATGAAATGCAAAGTCACTTAAGAGTGGCTCATAATTATCGGCTAGAAGTATATTGCTTGATTTGAGGTTTCCATGTGGCAGGTCTTCGGATTCAAATTCAGTATAAAGAAATGTCAATCCACGTGCAATTCCTTTCACTATCTTTAAACGTGTTGGCCAATTTAGTTCAGCATGACTTGTTCCTCTATCACCTGTACAACAAACATTACACATGAATGTGTATAAATGACTATAAAATAACACATGAATGCACCAAATTTGAGATAGAACAAGCTCATTAAAGGAAAAGAAATAAAATGTGACAGCGTTACCATGCAAGACATATAACAAGCTTCCTTTAGGCATGTATTCAGTAACAAATAACTTCTCCTCCCTGCGGTAATGGTAAGCCAAAGGAGCCAAAATATTACGGTTTCTAAGCCTCCCAAACCGTCTCATCTCGGCATCAAATATATCTCTGCTTACTTTATTCATCTCCCTCATCCTCTTCACAACCACAGATAAACCATTAGTCATGGCTGCTTTATAAGCAGAACCTAATCCACCATTTCCCAAAACCTCAGCAGCAGCTTTCATCAAATCAGGTAGACCAAACACACCTTTTTCATCATTCACCATTACAAGATCACCCATTCCACCACTCTTCGAAGAACCTCTCCTAGAATCCTTCTTTCCACTACTTTCTGATGCTCTGCTATGTTTTGATGAGCTATGTTTTGAGATAGGAACATGAACTGGAATGATATCTTCATTGTTTTCTCTACTCATAACACTGAAATCATCGTCCTTTCTACGTTTCGATTTAATAAACGTGACAAACACAACAAATAAGGCAGCAACCAAAAGAATTCCAATAAACTTTAAAGCCCAACCAGTACCACCACCACCACCACCACTATCTTGTCCGGATCCATCGCTAGGTGGTGACGTTAAATCCGAAGAAGGATCGCATGCTTTGTCAAGTGGCTTCCCACAAAGCTCTTCATTTCCTGCAAAAGATTTTGCCTCATACTTGGACAAGGGACCAGGTATTGCACCTTGTAACTTGTTGTTAGACATGTCTAAAGATTTAATATCTTGTTTGAATTCTGGAATAGGACCAGAGAACTCATTGTTATCGAGATGTAACTCACCGAGGAAACGAAGATTTGTTAATGAGTCTGGTATATTTCCTGAGAATTTATTATTGTTGAGCCATACTTTCTTGAGAGAACCTAAATGAGAAAAAAAATCTGGAGGAATAGGTCCTGAGAATTGGTTTAATGATAAATAAAGAGCTTTAAGAGCACCAAGTTTGTTGAATTCAGGAATTGCACCAGAGAAAGAGTTGTTAACAAAACTAATGGTTCTTAACGTTGGAATTTGTAAAAGAGAATCAATGTCAATTTTTCCAGAGAGGCCTAAATCGGTAAGATGAAGACTTGAGATGACATTGTCGAAACAAATGACACCAACCCATCTTGAAGAACATGGATTTTGATTAGGAAGCCATGATGCAAGAGATTGCGTGTTTGTGAAGGATTGTTTGAGTTTGAGAAGAGCTTCAGCTTCAGAAATGGAAGAGGAATGAAAAGGGAGAGAGATGAGAAGAAAGAAAATGAGAATAAAACGAACAGCGGCCATTGGCAACCGGGAATCTGAAACGTCCTCCGGTTGTTTGTAGAAATGGACCGCTGTTCGGAGAGATAGAGGTTTGTTTTTGTTCCTCTTTTTCTTCTTCTACTAAGTCTCTCTGTTTTTTTAATTTTGTTTTGGATAATAATATTTGTATTTTTTTTGTTTTCTTGGAATTGGGTAGCCACAAACGGAAACATGAAAGTTGTCATCGTGTGTGAGAACAGATTGGTGATGGAGGCTTCAACTTTTAGAATTACCAATATTGGATTTTAATTCTAATTATAGTTAAATTTACAATTGGATTCAATTCATTCAGATTTTTTTGCTATTTTTAACATCTTCTATTCGTTGACCGGCTACCTTCATTTCAGGGGTTCCATTTTATCTTTACCATCAATGCATGGATAATCTATAACTGTTCCAAAAAATTAACTTATGAAAATAATAAATTGTAGGATAATATGCACCAAAACAAAATTAGTAGGATTATAACCAAAAGATGAAAATAACCTGATAAAAAAAATCCATTATTGTCAAAATAATTACTTAATGTTGCCTTCATTTATCCATAGCTTCTTTTTATCAAAAATTATTACATAGAGAGGATAATAATCTTGAGAGGTCAAGGAAAGAGGACAATAATCTTGGTGACAACAAAAATTATGTGTGCAAAAGACTACATTAGCAATTGTGTTGTTCCTTCTACCACCAAAACAATCCCTATTGAAACCAAGATTATTATGAGTGTCAGTGGCTAAGCTTGATTTTTTTTTATTTTGATGGGCCAAATAATTAATTTCTATATAGTTGATAATTGATACACGTTATATCAATCGATTGTATGTAGGTGAAGTGGTTTAGTCCCTTAGTAGTTACAGTCAATATGTTGGATTAGTTGGTGCGTTACTTTTTTAAAATGTGGACAACTACATTATTCACATTTTGTTGATATAAAAAAATTGTCTTTAAAAAAAAAAACTTAATTGCACTTTTGGCCCCCTATCTTTTCAAAAGTTAAGATTTTAGCCCCATAACTAATTAAAATACAAAACAGCCCCTTATATATCGAATCTTTAACAGTTTTAGCCCTCAAAACCAATTTTGACTCGGTGTTAAAAAATATGCCCTACGGTGTTTATCCTTGTTACTCTAGTTGTGTGGGTAATGCGTTGGTTTTCCCTAGCTGAGGGTGTGCGTGACACGCCCCACGTACGACTGACTGCTTATCACTCCACAACTTGATTTGTTAACAAGGTCCAATGTGTAACATTCAACAAAACATGCTTCTTCCTTGCTCATATCTCAATTTGTTTAGTTTGTAATGCTATAAACAGGGAGTACAGATTTAGTGTGTCATTGTTTAGTTTTACTGTGTATTTGATTTAGTCTGATGTCTTCAAAACTCGCTAACATTTATTCGACTATAACATTTGCGTAATTTTCCTTGTTTGAGGAAAACTACAAATGAAATGACTAGAAAAATAAGAAAAAAATTACAAAAAGAGAAAAACAATTTTTTTTACCGAAAGAGAAAATAATCTTTTTTTTTTTACCGAAAGAGGAAATTATCTCATTATAAGTGTTATACACACTTATACTTCTTTTTTTTAAAATGTTATACCATGTTATTTCACATAAACAGTTTTTTTTTTTTTTTTTTTGAAAGAACATAAGAAGAAATTATAAACAGATAGAAAGTTTTTTTTTCTTCATTTTTTCCCCTCAAAAAAAATCTATAAATTAAATATTTTAATTATTAATATATTCATCATTATTTTTTTTTTAAAGAATATTCACCATTGTTATAATAACACAATGAAGTACAATAATATATACATTCTTTCAAAAAAAATGTATAATACATAATATTATCAAGAGTTTGAAATTAAAATAAATAATTATTACCAACAATAGATTAATTCAAGTGGTAAGAGACTTGAGCTCTTTAAACATGTGATTAAGAGTTTGATTCTTGCCCCATACGTATAGAGAAGAATTCAATTTGTAAATCACATTTTTGTGTGCCCTACATGTTTTTCGACGAAGATTAATAATAAAAAAATTATTACTTTTTTCTTTATAATATTTTTCTTTGATGATAGCTTTATAAATTATTTAATGCTAATTGAAGATAAAATAGCTGAATTAATTAGACATAGTTGTTGTAAAATTGAAAAATATTTGGATCCACCACCACCACCACGGTTGCTCCATCATTGTCATAAGAATCAACTTCCAGTTCCGTTCCACACTTCTTCCCTTTCAATTCACTTCTTCAACACAGATCTTCGCTTCATTCTTACGTAACCACTCACTCTCACCAACCACCATAACCTGCTAAATCCAACTCCATTTCTTTCCTTTCGCTAAACAACCACTTTCACCATTACTTTACCTCATGATGGTGGAAACCTCAACATTAGGTCGGTTCCATCACCAAAGACTCGACTTTAAACGCTGCGTTCCAGCATTCATAACCTCACACAAGACCCTCTTCATGGTCTTATGGATCGCAGCATTTTTATCGGTTTTTATATGGCAGAGAAATATGGTTGTTGGTGGGTTTATGGTTTTCGGTCGGGTTCCGGTCCGGCCGATTCCAAATATGAGACCGGTGGTTTTTAATTTGACGGATTTTGGAGGTGTTGGTGATGGGGTTACTCTTAATACTGAAGCATTTGAGAGAGCTGTTTCTGCTATATCTAAATTCGGGAAGAAAGGTGGGGCCCAGTTGAATGTTCCTCCTGGTCGTTGGCTTACTGCACCTTTTAATCTTACCAGTCATATCACTCTCTTTCTAGCTCAAGATGCTGTTATTCTCGCCATTGATGTTAGTTTTCTCTCATTTCCTCTTCACTCTTTTGTTTTTGTTTTTGTTTTGTTTCACTTGTTTTATTTATTTTTGATTTTAAATTAGGAAAATCATAATTGTTGTGGTTTTATACACAGAGGACCCATTTAAGCACTCAATTTAGGGTGCTTTGTTGTGGATGGTCTTAGTTGAAATTCTTAAAATTGTAAGAGTAGTGAAGATAAAGATGTTGTGTTGGATGTGTGGTAAGACTAGACAAGATAGAATATGAAACGACAATATTAGAGAGAGAATTGGGGCAGCACCTATCGTAAAATAGATGGAAGAAACTCGGCTCAGGTGTGGTTTTGGTATGTAGAGAGAAGACTTGTATATTATGTAGTAAGCAGCGTTGATCCCATGGAGATTGGTCAAATCACTCGTGGCGGATGAAGATCTATAAGAGAAACTATTAAGAAGGATTTAGAAATTCAAGAGTTGGATAGGGATATGATATATGATACAACATTATGGCGGTGTTTGATCCATATAGCTGACCCCGCTTAGTGGGATGAAGCTTGGTTGTTGCTGTTGTTGTTGTATATGAAGATGAAATTTCTGAAGGGTACACGGGATTATTGATCTACAAGATTGCCGTAAAACTCAGGAATGTGTATTCTTTGTTTATAATGATTAAATGCATTATGATAAGCTTTAAACTGTCTCATACAGGCGGATATTTGATGAGTAGTTAACGATTTAGAATAGTTGATTATTGTTTCTAAGACGCACGGACAAAAGCATATGTTTTAGTTATGTATGTCCAATGTCCTGTCATTGTCTTACATATGTTTGCTGTATGGAATAAATTATCATATTTAAATGGCTTTAACAGTTTTCTTTGTGGATTGTTGTTGTTGTTGTTCTGCATGTTAAACAGAAGTAGCTCTAGCGCTCTATGCTTGACTAGTTGCCGATTGCTAATTTAAAAAAGTAAGACAGGGCAAACTGACTGTAGCCGCTAGCAACTAATGAAACGTCTTTGAACGTTCAAAATTTGCTATTATTTGTGTTACGACGTGTTGTGTTAACATCTATGACCTTTTTTTTGTTTTGAAGAAGCAATGTTATAACATCTATGACTTAAGTTAGTTACCACTATAATGTATTCCACTGACTCATTGTTGATCTCTTTGGTGTATAGTCACTTTTATCTGTAATTCTATGTTTCTCTTTGGTAAATCTATTTCTTACAATGCATATCTTTCTCACTCTCGTGTAACTAAACATTTTATTTACATATTGTATTTGTCGTCTTTGGTGACGGCTAACAGGATGAGAAGTATTGGCCACTAATGCCTCCATTGCCTTCGTATGGGTATGGAAGGGAGCGTCCTGGGCCTCGATATGGCAGTTTGATTCATGGTCAGAATCTTAAAGATGTTGTGATAACAGGTAAGGAATTTTCCTCTTGCTTCGAATTAGTTAAAGGGTTCAGAAGTCTTCATCGTTCATAATAAAGGTCTTCAGTTAATATTGAATTTAAATGTCATTGTGATCACTGATCTCATTCAAGTATTTATTTTGCAATACAATCTATTTGGTGTATTTTTAAGATAAAGAAGAAACATCAACATATTTTCTTGATCTCTTCATTTTAGTCTAAGAAGAAAATAATATTGTATCTTATCTGTATAGTTGAAATGCCAAATTTCTAATGCTTAAGCTGATGGCGAACAGAAATCTGAACTTTTCCTGGTTGACTTATATTTGTTCAATTTTGGAAGTTTTGTATTGGTCTGAATCCAACATAGTTTACTAGTACTCCCTTGATTAATCTTAGTTTGGTGAGTGTATGCTACCCTCATAAGTCATAAACCTTATTAATGGAAAAAGGCTTAGGATAACATAAATCTTTCATGATTTAACCGAATCCTCATTAATCTTATACTGATTGATTAAGAAATCACTCTTAAGGGCAGCTTAATGCACTATTAAGGATAAATCCATGGATATCCAGGATACCCTAGATAGATTAGAAGCAGTGCACTGATTAGAAGGAAATTGTAACCAAGATAGACTAGAACATGACTGTTCCACTTCTATCTCTGTCTTTTTAACCTTTGCTTTCCATCTGTTTTTATGTAATGCTTCAGCTTAATTTCAAAATTTCTCTCGTTTCATCTATTGCCATGATTGACAGGGCATAATGGCACCATAAATGGACAAGGACAGGCATGGTGGAAAAAATTTCGCCAGAAGCGTCTCAACTATACAAGGGGGCCACTTCTTCAGATCATGTGGTCTAGTGACATTGTAATCACTGATATTACTCTACGTGACTCTCCTTTTTGGACGCTCCATCCATATGACTGTAAAAACCTTACAATAAAAGGTGTTACAATTTTGGCTCCTGTATTTGAAGCTCCAAACACTGACGGCATAGATCCTGGCAAGTATCTTCTATTCTACCAAGTACAAAACTATTTCATATTGTAATTATGAACTACTTCTGATCAGCTCTTCCTGCCTTATTATTTTTATTTTTAATAATAAGGCAGGAATTGATCAGGTGATCTTTTTTTCTTCTATTTGTTTGGAGGGAGCAGGGTTGTTACGGTGTCAATATTTTCGGGGTGTGTTTTCAGGTCTCTGGATGATTAATTTTGGAATTTACACAGCTGTTTTCTATAATATATGCGAATGTATTCGTCTGTTTTATGAAAACAAGATGTAGTCAATTCAACCTTTCTGTTATTCTTTATCTGGATTTTGTTATTCTTTACTTGGAATGTTCATCTATACTAGTTTTGTTGTTGGGTGAAGAATGTTAATAATTTCAAATTTCTATGGCTTGCACAGACTCTTGCGAGGATATGTTGATAGAGGATTGTTACATAAGTGTGGGAGATGATGCAATAGCAATAAAGAGTGGTTGGGATCAGTATGGAATTGCTTATGGAAGGCCTTCCATGAATATAATGATCCGAAACCTCGTTGTTCGCTCTATGGTCAGGTGAATCCCTAGCTCAACTAACTCTTACCTTTGTGCATGGCCCTTGCCTTTCGGCATACTTTTTTATGAAATGTTGATCTTTGTTGGCTAGTGCTTACCTTATCATATATTGTGATTTTAATATGTTGATGATTTTATGAAATGAAACAGTGCCGGTATCTCAATAGGCAGTGAGATGTCTGGTGGGATATCCAATGTCACGGTGGAGAATCTTCTTGTGTGGGATTCTAGGCGGGGTGTGAGGATAAAAACTGCACCTGGACGAGGCGGGTATGTGCGGCAAATAACTTATCGGAATATAACGTTTGAGAATGTCCGTGTTGGAATTGTGATGAAGACAGATTACAATGAACACCCTGATGATGGCTATGACCCTACGGCACTTCCAGTTATAAGAGACATTAGCTTCACCAATGTCTATGGCCATGGAGTTCGTGTGCCGGTACGTATTCACGGTAGTGAAGAGATTCCTGTGAGAAATGTAACTTTTCGTGACATGTCAGTTGGGTTAACCTACAAGAAGAAGCACATCTTTCAGTGTGCATTTGTACATGGCCGTGTAATAGGGACCATTTTCCCATCTCCATGCGAGAACCTTGATCGGTACAATGAGCAAGGACAACTGGTTAAACATTCCATGTCCCAGAATGTAACAGATATAGATTATGATTTTTGAGTTTATGTTCAATTTAAATGTGCTTCAGTTTATGTCTGTATTAGATTCATTTTTCGTGGGGTTGGAGGAGCAGTCATGTCATACTTTTTTTTTTTTTTTTTTTTCTTTTGTAATTTCACTTCCCCTCTCCATTTTATAGCTTTCTGAAGTGGAGTTGTAAATACGAAAAAAAATTCAGATACATATAAAAATTATATCTTCACAAACCCTTAGTTCGTGTTCCCTGATCTAGAGAGGGGGGATTTATTGCAAGCAAGATAATTTCTTCTGAGGATTTATATTCCATACCCTTAAACAGGGTACGTTTATTTTTCATGAGTCTAAGTAGAAATTGAACTTACATAGGTTATAAGTCTGGACACACTGCATACAAAGGTGGTCAAGAGTCGGGACAATGTTTCTATAATCGTATCATAATTACAACAATTAATTTTAATTCTTTTATAAATGTTTATATATTAGAAAATGGAAAATGTTGCATATTCCGATAAATTGAATAACGAAAGTGTCCCGGTGTCATGTTTGGTAAGTGGGAGCATTTTTTTTTTTATCAAAGCAATTTTCAAATCGTGAAGCTTTCGCTAGATATTTTATCGGGATATATAGCATCCCCCTTAGAAAATTATGATGTCATTTATTTATATTTTATTAATTAAGTGATTGAGTTTAGTTGGATAATAAACTTTTGTTAAGTACTAATCATCCGAGAGAATTTAGGTTTGAGAGTTGTTTGTTATAATTTTTTAAGAAAAAAATATCACTTTTAAAGAAAATAAACTTTTAAGACTATCGCAATCATTTGTTACAATTTTTAAAAAAAAATCAAAACAATTTCAGATTAGAAACTGTTAGGAGTAGTTTTTGAAAAAATAATTTATATAGGGGGATAAGAAATAAGTGTCAAAAGATAAAGGTAATTTTGTAATTCTTTTATATTGGTAGGCAAAAGTTATGGTGTATAAGAAAATCCTTATCATCGAGCATAAATACTTCACAACCATCAGATTTAATGTACACGTGTAATAATCCTAGGCTTCTCAAACTACACCAAATCAAACTTCATTTTACTTCAAACATTTCTCTCACTAAAACATAAAGCTCTCCCTCTCTCTCTACAATTCAGATGAGTCTTCATCTCTTCCGGCCACACATGATGATTCCGGCACGGTGGTCGCCGACCAGAGGCGGCAGCGCACCATGCCGGAGAACCAAACTCACCCTTTTTAAAAATTAAAGCCATTTTTCCACATCCATTTTCGTTTTAAACACAACGAGAAGGAGTAGATCTAAAGATTAAAATCGGTTCGCTCCTCTTCTTCCCTCGCATTTTCTTCTTCTTCTTCAATCCAGTGGCACTGTGTTGATTGTTATATGTTACTGTTTCTCCACTGTTTGTGTTCACGGTTTCAGATCTGAAGTTGTTACTGGATTCGAAATCTTTGTGATATTAGAGGGATTTATGGCTGGGAAATTGTTGGAAACCATTAAGTACATCTAATGGTTTTGGAGTACAACTGGTGAAACATTAAGTACATCTAATGGTTTTCCACAGCAAAATGGTTTTGGCATTCCGGTACGGTGATGATGATGAACGACGGTGTTGATGATGAGATTGAAGATTCCAGTGGTGATGATGAACGACGGTAATGATTCAGTTTGTTTCCGCGTTTGGTTCGTTTTGTTTTGTTTGGTTTTCCTTTAGGGGTGTAGGAAGCAATTATGTTGGGATTTATGCACGATGCATAAAAATTTCCTTATGCACCATAACCGCTCTCATATATAGGTATAACCAAAACAAATTAACTTTTTCAAAAAAAAAATGATTTTTATAACATTAAACAGATTCTTTCAAAAAAAAAACATTAAATAGATTCTATTTTTTAATTCTTTAAAAATAATCTCTAATTTATTAGATGTCAAAATCACTGTAACAAACAAAACCTAAATCATGGTTGAAACATCCTTTTTAACACTATCTAATTTTCAAATTTTGAATTATTAAGTTCATGCATGATTGTTTTGGTAAAGAATTATATTTAACTGTACACAATATAGTTAGTTACTTACTTACGTGTTAGATAAAATTTTTATCCTTATGAAAAATTTAAATTTCGTTTTTTAATCCCTCCAAAAATTTTCATTAAATTTTTGTCTCATAAATATTTTATGACCTCTACTTTTAAGTAAATTCACATGTATCCTTCAAAATTTTAAATTACTTTTTGCAGTCATTTTAATACATTATAGAAATCTGTCTTGCAATTTTATTTTATTTTTTTAAAAGTGAAGATTTGATTATGAATTTATTTTTAAGTTATTAACGCTTAAAAATTTCATATTTTGTCAAAAATAAATAAACTTTGATGCTATAGAATTTTATAGTATTCTAAATATCTATGCAAAAGAAATTAAAAAACTTGAAAGCTACAAATAAATTGACTTAAGAGTACAGAACAAAAGTAACAATAAAAAAAATTGAGGGACTCAAACGAGGCGATTTATTTTTTGTCAATTTGATGGGGCTGATACATTTTAAATGTGGGGGATGAGAAGTCCGAATTCAAATATCGACCCATGCATAATATTGTTTACATCTATCAATTGAATTATGCTTACAAGATAAAATGATGTTGTACTCTTTTTGCTTCATTAGAATTTTTTCTAGCAAGATTTTAACGAGTCATATCATCGATGGACATCAAAGGGGAGTGTTATGAATGCTTTATTAGATTTTTTTTTTTAAAGAGTCATATCATCAATGGACATTAAAGGGAAGTGTTATAAGTGGATGTCTACAAACCTTTGTGCTTGTCTCTTATCTCTTAAGAGACATAATTTTACTTATCTCATAAATCACACATTTTGATACTTATATTCTTATGTATTTAACTGTTACGTCATATCATTGTACTTCGCTATAAATAAAGATTGCATCTAACATAATTGTACCATCATAAGAAATAATACAATCCTCACAGCATCTCTCTCTTTCATTCTCCTTCTCTACTTCTCTTTATTTTTGATCTGATTATATAACAATGCGAAATGTTAACGAGTGTTCCCGAGACACTCTTTAAACACTTTAAATAGTAAATTTTTAATGAAAAGTTGTGTATTTAATGCATTGGAAATTATAATAGTTGACTTTTTAAAAGAATAATTGCTAAATTTAGGATGCTTAAAGAGTGTCCCGGGGAAACTCATTAACAAGACCCTATAACAATTTAACTTTATTTTAAAGCAAAAATTTTATCTTGAAATTTGTGTATTCAACTCGTTGAAACACCAAAAAGCAACTTTATCTACATGAAAGTTATCATTTATTTCTATTTTTTTTATCATTAACAAGTGCTCTTAGGGTTAAGGGCACTTGTTAGCAAGACCTTATTTTAAAAGACCCAGAGCTAGTTGGAATCATAAATACTTCCACCGTTTTTTATTATAAGCAAATTTTGGCTTTTAGATTCATTCAATTGATGATGTATGTGGTTTAATATTTAGACCACATACATCATTAATTGAATGAACCTTAAAGTCGAAATTTACTTATAATAAAAAACGAAGGGAGTAAGTACATCATGAAGGCTGAGGTCCACAAGAAAATGCAAAAGACGCAGTGTCATTTGCATTTTCTTCACTCATATGCAAAATGACCAAAACTTTCATGAGCAAAATGACCAAAATTTTGACTTTTGTACAGCTAGAAGCAATTCTATAACATTCCAAAAGCAATTCTACAACATTCTAATATGTTTGGTTTGACTTTTCAGAATTGCTTCTATCCTCCAAAAGCAATTCTCCATAAAGCTACAATTCCTAACTTCTGGCTTTTCTAGAATCAATTATACACTCTCAATTCCATCAATTCCATCATTGCCTCTTAATTGTCATCAATTCCATCATTGCCCTCTTAATTATCATCAATTTCTCTAACCCTTTCTCCAACCACATCGATTTTTTTTACGTGAAATCTTAATAAATATTTTACTTTAAATTATTATATCAATATTTTAGTATTATGATACACATTAAATTAGTTTTGTAATTATATTTTAATACTCTGTTGCACTTTAAATTCTATTATCTATTTGTAATTTTTATTTTCTTGCTGTTAATATTGTAATAACTTATATTTTAGGATTATATTGCACTTAATTATCTTAATTTAGTAATTTCTATTTCTTTGTATTTATTTTCAGATTTGCTGTATTTTTTTTCTTTTACGCTACATTTTATTATTTTTGCCAACCATCTCTATTATTATTTTCTTTAAAAAAAAACTCTATATTATTATTTAACTTAAATATATTTGATCATAAAATATAAAATACATAGAACAAATATTTTGTCAAAATTTTTTGGTTTAACGATCGTATTTATTATTTTTTAAATTAATATATAGGAAAATTTATTTATTTACATTAAATAATATATTTACCTTTAGTATTGATCTACACGTAAATTCAACTATTATGTCCATTTATTTTTATTTAGCTATGTCCATTTTAGTAATTATACATTCAAAAGCAATTTTGTTCAAAACTATCCAAACAACATTCATTCTGTTTAATCAATTCTACGTTATCGTATTCAAACATAAATCAATTCTCTCCGAATTAATTCTGATGGAATCAATTTTATCAGAATCAATTTTGTCGGAATCAATTTTATCCAAAACTAAACCAAACACCCCATAATATTTTCGTATTTGGTGAAGATGTTGGAGGAGTTAAATTTCATTGGAAGACTGTTATAGGTGTGGCGGTATGGCGACGGAGACGGATAAACATGAATTTCACGTGGAAGCGTACAAGAAAAGACAATTGGATATAAATTGGAAAATTGGCTGCAAACTCTCACAACAAAAGGATGAACGAGTGAACCACTCCCTTCCTACCTACCCATACATTACACACTAACGAAGACTTACGTTTGTGAAACGTACTCGTTCCAGTCCTATTTATATGAGAAAGTTTAGATACAATGAATAATGTATATATTTATTCAAGAACCTAAACCAAATACATAAATTATTTAATGTATCTAAAAAATAAATTGTCTCTTGTAAATAGGACCGGATGGAGTATTAAAGTAATAGACAAAATATATTATGGGGAACTTCTACGGTACACTTTATAAATTGTGATGTATCGATGCTTGATAAAATAATGATCATTTTAGGAAGTAAAGAGTAAAGAGCTATTTGTCAATGTTTGTGTATCAAAAAACATCATTTCATAAGGAAAAAAAAAACATAATAATATTGTTTATAAGAATCATATTAAATTTTTAACATTTTCTCATAAAAAATAATCAATATTTTTCGTCGACGCTTTTGGTAAATAAGATTTAATTTTTATAATTGTCAATAATAGAAAAAAAAAAATTTCTTCAAAAAAGAACTCAATTATGGGTATGTTTGACGATGCCAATAACAAATAATTTATAAGTTCGTCAAATAAAAAATTATGACTACAACCAATTTTAAAATTATACCTAATAATATTAAAATTGGTTTGTAGTCATAATGGTCTCTGTCTACCATTTAACACTCCTATAATACACTTGGTCGCTTTAAGAGTTGTTTGTAATCATTTTCACATTTTTGTGAGTGTGTTCTTGCTAAAATTTTCTTTACCTATAATACCGGGTGCATTTACTGATTGACCTAATACATCTTTACCGTCTTCCTTTTTTTTATTAAGATTGGTGGTGATCTCGTTCATGAGCTCTACAAAATTAAAAATCAACATGAACAAATAATAAAGTAAAATGTGTGAGGATTGGAGCTCCTTTACACATTTTGATCCTGTGAATGTTGCTCCTCGACTCCATTCTCTTCAATAATATTGATAGGTCTTATATTCAAATGATAAAAGTTAGGGTGACAACATATCTCTCTATCTCAGATCACGTTTAAGATGCATGTGGTTCACACTTCACACCATCCTAATTCAAATTTAATAGTGGTCGACGTTTTTCATACGCAGGTCATCCAATCCACCAACTTCTCATGAAAAATCATTTTTATCATCATATTTTTTACAAAATTTCAACCCGCTCATTCATAGACATCGCAAATATCAGCAATGAGTGTGATTTCACCCGCTCTTTACCTCTTTCTTACTCTTCATATGAGGTAAAGTTTTAGTAGCACGAGAACATTATCAAGGATGTCTATGTCTTCAAAATAAGCATGCTCTTAAAAATAAAATAGGGAGAACTAATTAACGCCAGTTTGCTATCTCCTTCATCTAAAAAAATCAAAGATTAATGTCATCCAAGTTAAATCCATAATTCAACTCGACCAAACAAACTACGAACAAAATGCACATTCTCTCCTATTTCATTATTATGATTTTGGTGGTAGTAATAAAAAAACTACACTACTACTCAATTAACACAACTAATTAAAAAACGTCATGGTAACAAGTGTTCTAAAACATTGTTTAAGGAACCCAAAAAAAAAAAAAATTGAAAATACAAAACGTTAATATTTTAAAAAAATAATTATTTAATTTAAAATGTTTAAAGAGTTTTCGAAGGGCACTCGTTAACACGAGTGTCAACAAGAATGCTTAAATACCGTAGGTGTTGTTTGTCTTCGTGAATACCGTAGTAGTATTTGTATTTGTCACCATAATACTAGTATTTGTATTTTCATTTCATTTATTCTTTATACCGTAATGTATATACTTACTCCCTCAGCTGATTCATGCACATCCTTGTCCATTCCACTTGTCGTCGGTCACCGTTAACCAGCACCAATCACATAATTATATTATTAAAATTAGAATGTGCATAAAAAAAAAGTAAAAAGAATGTGCATAAAATAAAACAGCAGGGAGGGGAACATGTCATGAGGCACTTGGGAAGAATTGCCTCGTTGCCCGTTACGTTATGGCCCACGCGTATCATTACTTTTGTACTCCTTCACGTATAGCATTTATGAAAACAATGTCACTTTCAATTTTAAATTAATTTATCGTTAGTAAATACTTCATCCCTTTTTTTTTCTTTTTCGATGTTTTAAGACTTCAACTTTATTTCAAAATATTTGATGTTTTAAAATATTTAATATTTTTTTATCGGTTAAAATATGGTTTTAGTCCCTGCAAATATTTGCAGGGATCAAAAACAATTTTTTTTTACAGGGACTAAAACCAAAACAAGACATATATGCAGGGACTAAAACTATATTTTAGACTTTTTTTATCCAATTTTAACCTTGTCGAAAAACATACCTTAAGATAATTGAATAAAATGTGACTTTTGATTTCACACCATAAATATGGACATTTTAGTCCAAACCTTACAACTATTCCTATATTTTAATGATTCCTTAATACTTGTGCAATCAACTAAAACATCAAAAGAAAAGAAATAGAGAATACTACTAAATACTCTCCAATCTCATTTTACTTTTCTTTTAAATATGTGGCAATTTCTAAAGAAATTATTATTTAAGTTGATTTTAATCGTAAATTAATGTTATTTATCAAAAAACATTTATTAATTTTAATTAATAGAGTAAGTAAGTGAAGTGAAATTTAATAAATGAATGTGCGTTAGTGGAAATAAAAATGTTATATTGATATTTAAAGTGATAAATACTCAAATGTGTATTTGTGATGAAGAAGGTACTTTTGTGCCGGTTAAAATGTTGCAGATTACTCCAATGTGTATAGTGTTCGTTGGAGAATCTCTACCGTTATTCTAAGTTTTACAATGGCTAAGTGACATACAATTTGATAATGTTGGTTTCGTCTTGGACTCAAAGATTACACCAAACATTTTTCATTATCATTGAATTGATGTTCTGAAATTTGGGTTCATTTCACAAACTCTAAAGTTGAGTTTAACAGACGACAAACAAATGAAGTTGTTCACACCCTGGTTGGATTTGTCGCATTATCTTTTTATGAACGTAATTCAATTGAAATTAATATAAATATTATAATATTTAAGGGTTCAAGTTCGAACCTTAATTGATAAACGAATCATTTCATATTCTACTGTTTTCTTTTAGTCGTCTCTTTTTTCTTTGAGAGTGTTCTCTCCAATTTTTAATTCAAATGTAAATCCGCAAGATCTCCTACTAAAAATATATATTTTTTATTAGGTAGTTTAGTTGTTAGAATTCACCTTATAAGATAAATAAGTAGGGTGTCTGAAGTTCAAACTCCAACCTCTATATCGAATAATAAATTGTTTTACCAACTGAGCTATAAGATTGAGCTAGAAATTTATTAAGTTCATGAGTAGAGATAATATAAAATAAAAGGTGAAATTAAGTTTTTTGGCAATAAAAAGTTGAAATGAATTAAATAATCAAATTTAAATAAATATAGAAAAGAAAATAAAAAAGACGCGGTTTGTTCACGTGATACTTGCCTCCGAGGCGTTTCGTAATGTCAGTAAACAATAACGTACCCGCATTTAATTAATTGACTCGATCTTCAAAAAAGCAAATCAAGGGAGGGGTAATTACGTAATTTCACGGAGTGCAGGCACGAACTAACGCAGGAAAAGCGACAAAGGTTGCCGCTGCCGTTTACCAAACGCAAAGAACACGTGTTCTAAATTACTCACCAAAACACCACACCAATATTATTAAATTAAATAAATGACCTTCTTCGAATAAAGAAATGTCAGATATTGGACTTTACAAGTGCAATATAGGTCAGAGAGTTGCCAACTGCATGAGAAAAGAAAATGACCCCAAAACCACCCATTCCTTCCTCGTGCTTCAATTTCGTTTTCCCTACTCGTTATACTTTCTAATTAAATTAAATTTAAATTAATTTATTACTATTATAAATAAAAATTAATATTTTTAATTTATTTATTAAATAAAGATCGTATACATCATTAATTAAATAAATTTAAAATGTAGATTTTATTTTTATAACAGTGATCGAGGAAGTATTATGAACTAGTTGTGCTTGTAATTTTATGTGTTAATTCTTGTGATAGTAGTCAATTGGACGCAAAATAAACTGTAAAGGATTAAATTAGTTTTTTTTAGGGGGACAAGTAATTTGTTTTTTATAAAAATAAAAATAAAAAGTCTATGTAATTGAAAAGTCTATATATAAAACGATAACAAAACCTCCTCATTCACAAAGCGTGTGCAGTTTCTCTCATCTCATCATTTCTACAGTAGTTTCTCAAACAACAACTCCTTCAACCCACTCTCTCTTCTGTAGATTCCAATGTCGACTTCATCGGACATTTCTGGTTTATCCGGCAACAAACTGACAAAATCATCGGAGAAACCTACGTTTTCTCAAACTTGTAATCTATTGAGGCAATACCTCAAGGAGAAGAAGGGTAGTTTCGAAGGCTTTAACCTTCACACTCCTGAAACAAATGGTAAAAAAAATAATATTATTATTTTCAATTCAGTTCCTAAAATTTTGGGATTTAGAATGTTGAATCAAACTAAGTCTCAAATAGTCTTTTCATTAAATGAACTTGGTCAAAAACAGAGTATAATGTCATTTCAGATATTTTCCCTTATTTTTCTTCATTCGGTTACAACAACTGGGTTATTTATTTAAGTTTTCTTTTTCTTTTCAATCTACAGGGTCATCACCTGGTTCATCTTCTCACTCTGGAATAACCATGGATTTATTTCCCACAAACGTGACCCCGAAAAACCTTACAACTATGGATTTTTTCTTTCCAAGGTGAGTTTTTGGGCTTCTTCAATTCATTTTTTGTACCATGTGCAATTTCATAATGATTTACACGTAATCTTGTTTTGTTTGTTTACAGAGTTGTTAACCCAATGGTTAAAGAGCCTGAAACAGCACAATTGACAATGTTTTATAATGGACAAGTTATTGTGTTGGATGATTTTCCTGCTGAGAAAGTTGAGGAGCTAAAATCATTTGCTAGAACTCAGACTCAGCATTCAGATGTTCCTACTATGATCCCCCAACAACCTCCCTCACTAATTGGTAATTTATTTTGATTGATCACTATTGTATTGTATTTTGAAACAAATAAAGTAAATCTTTTTTGGTATTAGGGATGAATTTTTCATTTTTTAATTTAAATTTAATTTCTTTGCAGATATGCCAATAGCTAGAAAAGCTTCACTTCGTCGATTCATGGAGAAGAGGAAAGATAGGTATGCCTCTCAAACAAATTAAATTCAAGTTTATATTCAAATAGATTCACAACAAAAAATTCTTCTGCATGTCTATGTCTATTCGTGATTGAAATGTTGAAACAATCTCAAAATTTTTTTTTTTTTTTTTTTTTGTTAGTAAATTCAACATCAACTAATTTGGATTGAACATTTTTTTGAGCTTTTGGTGAAGCATGCATAACATAAATCTGGCTTTTTTGTGACTGGAAATTTATCATGTCATTTTCTTAGTATTAAAAATCTTAATCTAGATTCTAGTTCATTGTGCAAATTGATTTGCCTCTTGTTATTTATTACTTATGATATTATTATTTTCTTATGTTGTGTTTGCAGAGTTTCTGTCTACTCACCATATCAAAGAATCTGTCCTGACTCTGCTGCTCCAGAAAAGCATGCTGAATCCGCTCCATGGCTTGTGTTAGGTGCTAAATCAACGTAAATATTAGTAAATAGTATAAGAGAAATCGCAGTGTTAAATAGTTTAACCTTTTTTTTTTTTTTGTTTATATTTTTTATTTTGATCGGCCTCTTAATTAGCTAGTTCTCATTTTACAATTTGTGCAGTTCCTAAGGGCTAAGACTATGTAATAGATCTAACTTAGTTCTATTAGCTAAAGTTGTAATTATGATTTGAATTATTCCTGTAATTAATTTTTGTCATTCTTAAATTCAATTTCTTTTGTATGTTTTCTTTCTTCCTCCATTTATTGCTTTCATGCGCTCCTTTTCTTTTGCTAAGGAAGACACTCAAGCAATCTGGGTAATAAAAAATAGAAATTCTATTTCCATTAGTATGAATTTGATCTCTAATCATAAATTGTATTCACAATAGCGTTTTTTCCTTGAGTAATCTATCTTACCGTGACAATAGGCCAATCTGCCTCAATTTTTTATACTCCTCATTATTTTTCATTCTTTCTGCACGGTTTCCTTTTCAACTTCATCTCTTGAATGCTAGCTAATATGGGTGGACTTCATGAGTTGTTTCAACATTTCTTCCTGTTGAGCCATCTTTGTTTGTTATGGATTTTGTGGTGGCCCTTGAGTGGGATTTAGAGCAAAGTTGTTTTTCCACTTGCGATTAGAGTGCTCCTTCCGTGCATCGTTGGACGTGTTAGAAAAAAGATTACCTCTTTGATAATTTCCTATGTAATTCACCTCCTTCGCTTCACCTTCTGCGTCACATTCGCTATGTACATGTCCTTCCTTGCAAAAATCACACATCAACACTTCACTGAAGAGGCCGCTAGTACCCAGAAATGACGCCGAAAGTTTGATGTTTAGTTTAACAAGTGTACTCAATTGTTGTCAATTAAATAATAATATTTATGAAGTTCGTATCCACAAGGATTGTGAAATTTCTACTAAACAAATGAGATAA
Source organism: Medicago truncatula (assembly GCF_003473485.1). Classification (NCBI taxonomy): domain Eukaryota; kingdom Viridiplantae; phylum Streptophyta; class Magnoliopsida; order Fabales; family Fabaceae; genus Medicago; species Medicago truncatula. Next base: position 59,957,698 of record NC_053045.1, on the reverse strand, counting down.
AAAGACAATTATGTCATTTTCGATTCACTTCTCTTTCTCATTGAAGGTTTGATCGTGCTCTAAAACTATTGTTATGAAAGCGGTAACAAAATTGTGGTTGCATGTATCACTTGATACATGTTATAAAAAAAACATAACATGACTACAAAGTTGTTTGATTTGGATGATTTGACGTGGTTTTAAGGTATTGTGTGCATTTCTCTCCTTTCATGACCACTTCTCGAATACAAAACTCAACTAAAACATAAGAAAACTCACTAGAAAGACTACAAAATGACCTCTAAAATACATTAAAAATAAGGTATTACGGATTATCATCAAAAGTCGTTACTCTAGACAACAAAATTATGACTTGGGGGAAATTGTTATGGTCATTTTGGATTGTACATAATGGACCTAGAGGAAGGCCCAAAACACATGAATCTTTCACCAACAATCAACTCACATGATCAATAATCTCTAAAGGTCTAAAGACATGATCCCTTGGATCTGTAATGTCCCTGACCACTAACAAAAGGCAATGATCGAAGATTACGCTTGTTGATGTCCGCCATATATAACTGCCCTCCAACGACTATTTCAACATCTAGACCATTAATTGTATAAAAAGGTCATTTGTCCACAACTCACGGTACACGCTATCTAACCAATTTTATCTCTCACATTAAAAAAAAATATATTTTATTATTAAATTTTAGCTCTTAGATAATATTTTGTCACATGTCGTACATCATCCATGCACGATACCCCATTTTTCTCATCATGTTTGTTTGATTTCGCTAACCTGCGTTTATTTAGGATAGTTTGTTAACTTAAACCTAAGTCTTTGATGGTTTGAACCGTGTTTCAATTGTTCCATATTTATCTCTTCTAGTTGCGATTGTTTAGGTTCAACTTGAGTGATTTCTTAATATATTTTTGTCACACTGCAAGTTTCACCTTATTCAACTTGTTGGACAACCCATGGACTTATTTCCCACAAACGTGACACCAAAAAACGTTACACCTGTGGATTCTTTGTCTCCAAGGTATGTTTTTGTGCTTCTTCATTTAATAGTGAACTCAATTAACTATTTTTGGTTTGCCACATTGCTTGTGTGCAACAAAAGATTCAATTTCATAATGATTCACACACAATCTTGTTCTTTTATTACAGAATTAATAACTCAATGGTTAAGGAACTTGAAACTGCACAGTTGACATTGTTTTATAATGGAGAAGTTATTGTGTTGGATGATTTTCCTGCTGAGAAAGTTGAAGAGCTAAAGTCATTTGCAAGCACTCTCAAACTCGGCCTTCAGTTATTCCTGATAGGGTCCTTCAACCACCTCCTCCCACACTAACTAGTAATTGCTCTTGATTCATCACTAATATTTTGAAACAAATGAATAAATTTTATTTTGTATTAGGGATGAAGTTTTTCTCATTTACCTGATCATAAATTTTATTTCTTTAAAGATATGGTGATTGCTAGAAAAGCTTCACTTCTTCGATTCATGGAGAAAAGGAATGTCAGGTATGCCTCTCAAGCAAATTAGATTAAAGTTTTTATTCAAGGAAATATAGCATGTTGCATCTGCCTACATGTAATCTTAAATAACTCAAATTGGCTCGCACAATAAATCCTTTTTCCATGTCTCTGTCTATCCTTGATTGAAATGTTGAAACATTCTCAATCAAGGGTGAATTCAACGTCAAGAACTAATTTGTGATGAGATTTGTTTGATGCATAAATTATATTATTCTTTCGACGCAAGCAAAATCAAGGACTTTCATTAATTAAAATATTCGAAATACAATTGGGATCATAGCATAAGATAGTGAAAACAACATGAAAGTTGTGACAACTTTGTAATTTGGCTATGCAACTTCTAATAATAATATATATAATATAATATTCCCTTTTCAAAGAATTGTTGTAATTTTTCTTATGCACATCATCAACTACTTGTTTGTTGTCCATCTCAAAAATCACATTTTATATACCAACTGATTCCATCCAATTCAAGGTTTGCTGAAGAGCCAAAGCCTCTTGTGTCACTAGAAATTGATGCATAATGTCATTTTCTTAGTAAAGAAAATCTTAATTTTAATTCTAGTCCATTGTGCAAATTGGTTGGCCTCTTGTTATTTACTTTGCATATTTCCTGAGTGATGTTGTTTGGCCTAATATATATATATATATAAGTATTATGTTGTATTTGCAGAGTTTCTGCCAAATCACCATATCAAAGAAGTGATTTCGACTCTGCTCCAAAAAAAACCTACTGAATCCACTCAATGACTTGTTTTAGGTGCTAAATCAACGTAAATATCAGTAAATATGAGAGCAATTGCAGTTTTAAGTAGTTTAACCTTTTTTTGTTTATATTACAACTTGTGCAGTGCCAAGGCTATAATAGATCTATCCTAGGTCTATTAGCTTAGGGGTGTAATTATGATTTGAAATATTTCCTGTAATTAATTTTTCTTATTTTGTGAATTCAATTTTCTGGTTTCTTTTGTATGTTTTCGTCCTCCATTTGACCCGTAGACCAGTTTAAGATTAAGTTGAGAAATTTGAACCGCTACACCACTTAAACAATAACAGGTAAAATAATTATTGACTTACTTTACTTATGCGAGGGTTAACGCCAAAAGAAATACAAATAAATGAGTTGATTATTGACATTTTGCTAGAAGTAGAGTAAGTTTTTTGCATAAGTTTCATTCAAGTCATAACTTTAATCTTTACATGATCTTAATCAGTTGAGTGGTCTTCAACAACTAGTGCTTCATAATCAGCATTTGCTCTTAGTGATTTGCTGCTTCTTCACTCATATGCAAAATGACCAAAACTTTGACAATTAGCACCTGACTTTCTTCCAGTAAAATTTATTTATTCCACCTTTACCAATCCAAAATTCATTCCCCTTTGAGATGATTTCACTATAATCTTTATCTTTAGTATTTGAGCTCTTTCCCTTTTTTGTATTGTTTTTCCACTTTGCAAAGGTTGTTTTTCAGCCTTCCATGGTTTCCTCTTCAATTGCACCATCTGTAAAGTAAAAGGGAGCAAAACATAATTGAGAACTAACTAACTAACTTTATTGCTTTCTATACTTCTTTATATAGTACAGGTGATCAAAGGCTCAAGTACATTTTAGGTTAATTACCAGAATATTGAATTACTCTACTAACATTAGAGAATGAAATACTTTCATAATTGCAACTGAACAATATCTAAAAGTTTATATATTTGAAATCACTAAAAATAAATTATCTTTTTTATAAAAATTAAAAATATTTTTAAAAAGGTATAAAAAAAAAAAGGAATTCTTAATTACCAGAATATTTTAGCATCTTGTACAAAAAAAAAACCATCATATGGATGAAACTCATGTGGGTCTCACCACTTTATGTGCGATCCATTTTTAATGTGTGGTCCATAGACAAATATATGTAGTATTCACAAGGCTGGTTAAATTATTGAAGAATTTGAATTTTGAAATATGCTTCTTGCAGGTATAAATAAAACAGTTACATATGAAGGACCCAACTTTTTACCTATATTTTAGACATTGTTTCATGAGTAGTCAAAGGGGTAGAAAAATGTATTTTTTTAGGTCTTGGGGTTCATATATTTCTTATAGTTCTAAGAGCGTTCACTTTGTCCTCACCCTGACGATGAGAGTTGAACTCATATTCTAATGGGTTATGAGTCTAACTCCTTATCAACTGAATCAACATTTATTGATCGGTAGAAAAATGTTGAACTCATAAGAGTTTTTTTTAGATATATTATATAAATGGTGTCTTTGATTCGTAAAACAATAAGTACATGACATACAGTACATGACAAAAATTATATTGGAAAATGATAGATAGATAGATAATATTTTGCATGCCGGAACATAAAAAATATTTTTTGATATTTTTGATAGTTTGTACTCTAAACAATAAATTGGCCCACAATTTAGTGAGAGACAAGAATTCATATTTTTCTTCAATCTCTCGCTACTTGTTTTGTCAAGTCTCATGACAAATGTCTAGATCAAACAAAGTAAAAATAAAATTGTCCAGTCAAAATATATATTTTTTTCATATCAAACACATCCAATAACTTAATTAATATGTAATACATATGAAAGATTAGACTATTTCTTTTCTTACCCTCCACGTCTAGTCCAAATTATAAAATCCGAAAAAAAAATTAGTTATATGGTATTTTTCAACGTGTTTTTACCATTGTCGGTGTGAGTTACTAACTCAATAGCGATGAGTACGTGTGACACATGATATCTTGTTGGGCCATTGGAACTTGAAGCCCAATATGTAGTTTGGGCTGAAAGTCCAATTGTGGTCCCGACAATAACATCGTTTTCCGTGTTTATCCTTGATTTTGATTAAATTAAGTTTGGAGGGTAGTGAGTGTATTAAAGGGAAAGTCTGACCCTGAAACAGTTCCCCCCTAACAACAATTCTGTATCATCTTCCTCTCTTTCTATTGTCTGTCTTTTCTTCCTCACCCTCTCTTCGAGGGTTTTTTTTCTTTTTTTTTTCTTTCCTTTTTTTCTTTTTTTCTTTTCTCTTTGTAATTTAGTTTTTCATTTTATTCTCGTTTCCCATTTCTATTACCTCTTCAAACCCTAACCCTAGAACTGAAGATGTTGCCACAGAAGTTTAGGCAGAATCCAATGATTGAGCAACACTCTCTCTACCAACACCCTGCTCTTATTACTCCACAGGTTCCATTTTTCAGTTATTGTTAATTGATGTGATGTCCACGTTGGGGAAAATCCATTTTTTGTTTTGCTGTTTACTTTTGAGTTTAAACCTTAGCTACTCTGTAGCACCGACAGCTAGCTCTGATAGAAAGCGTATCCGGTGTCGGACACCACACCGACATAAGTGATTAAACACTTCATTTGTTCACACATATGTAAAAAGTAGAAAAAATATTAATTAAATAATCATTAGTTTTTAAATGATTATACGATGTGTATTTTTTTTTTTTTTTGTGCGCGAACAAATTAAGTGTCCATCCAAGAATTATTCAGCATTATTGGGTATTTAAGTTTTGTTTGATTAGATTATTAGAGAGGGGAATATATAATTTTGCTTTTAGGATTTTCTCCTTTGGTTTTTTACATTTTTATTTTGCAGATAGAGCCTATCTTGAGTGGAAATCTGCCTCCTGGCTTTGATTCGAGTACTTGCCGCAGTGTGTGAGTATTAATAGACACTTCATTATATTTTACATTTAAAAAAATATATTCTACTGTTCTTTCTTTTTTTGGCTAAATTTGTATGTTTGGTCCCTTTCTCTTATTTTAGTTTTTAAGTTGGTCTCCTGTGTTTTGAAAGTTTCAATTTGGTACCTTATGATATACTGATGTTTGCATAAGTTTTCCCTTTTTGTCAAATTTTGAATTAAACTTGTATAAAGCGTCCATGTGGCACCCCCAAAGTTATCCGCGCGTTCATCTCTGTTAGCCACGTGGATGTTTTAAACGGAAATTTGACTAAAATACTAAACTTATTGTAATGTAAGAGACCAACATCAAACTTTTTAAAATAGGGACCAACTTGAAATTTCAAATAAATGTAAGGGACCAAACATGCAATTTAACCTTAGTTTTTTGTTTATCTAGTGATTTTTCCTAGTTTAGCAGCCTTAAGTGACTTGTTGATTTCATTGCCTCGAAAATAATCTTTAGTGTAAATTGTTTCTACTTTTTTGTAGTTAGTGGGATTCAATTTTTTTTTTTTGTCCGCAGGCTCCTTGAGTTCTTCTTTGTTTTTATATTTTGTGTTTTGTATATCTAATAATCACTTTTGGGGAAATGCAGTTATGTCGGCAACATTCATCCTCAGGTTTCAGAGCCCCTGCTTCAAGAGCTGTTTTCAAGTGCTGGTGCCCTTGAAGGGTGCAAGCTTATTCGAAAAGAAAAGGTGAGCTTTGTCGATAATGATCTCATCAAAGAGAAAATAAAATGGAATATTGATAAAGTTACATAGTTCACACTTTCTGTTGGCTTTTTTAATAACAAGTTATGAACCAAAAAGTATTTGGCTAGACAATTGGCTATATATGGTTTTTCATGTGATGTTTTTTTCCTGTCTTTTCAACCATGATGATCTGCTCTATATTGTCATCTGCAGTCATCATATGGCTTCGTGGACTACTTTGATCGCAGTTCAGCTGCAATTGCTATTGTGACTCTCAATGGGAGGAATATGTATGTATTTTCTTAATTAACGGTAGTTATTGAAACGGTTTTTGTTAGTTGTTATTTTAATCAACACATTGTCTGCAGTTTTGGGCAGTCTATCAAAGTTAACTGGGCTTATACTCGTGGTCAGAGAGAAGACACATCAGGTTATATTTCTGCTGATTATGTACGTTTCGAGTTAATTTTGCCTGTCTTTTTGTGAACACAAATTTACTTTTGCTATTCGTTCGGATTTAGGACACTTTCATATTTTTGTTGGCGACCTTAGTCCCGAGGTTACAGATGCAACTCTGTATGCTTGCTTCTCCGCATATTCTAGCTGCTCGTAAGTTTTATATGCCCTTTATATTTTCTTTTATCTATTTGTTATCCTGCTTTATTAAGGGGGATGTTTTGTTAGAAATACTCACACTTGAATGTGTGTTTGAAATCAATTCAAATCATTAATATCATGACACTTGGTTTGTTGCAGAGATGCAAGGGTAATGTGGGACCAGAAGACAGGCCGATCTAGGGGGTTTGGATTTGTTTCTTTTCGAAATCAGCAGGCATGAAATCTTAACTTTTTACATTTGCTATCTTTCTTCTCTCTTTGGTTATTTTTGTGTTTGCCATGCTAATTGTTGGGTGACTTTGTTTTGTATGTAATTTAACAGGAAGCCCAAAGTGCCATAAACGATTTAACTGGTAAGATATTTTTATCATCTAAATACTAGTTTTTCATTTTTTGTTTTCAACATAGTTGAAGTGAAATGTGTATGTATGGTAATTGATTGTCACCATATCATTTATATTTTTTGAACTTTTAAGATGTAAATTGTTTAAAAACATTGAAATCCATATCCTGCTGCAAGCTCCAACCAGACTTCTTTTTTTACATGGAATCACATTATATCAGAAAATTAATACACATGTGGTGCCTATTTCATGGTTAAACCATATTCTAGGGGGGATCTGATGGTGGGCACCTAATTGTGCTGTTGTTTATGCCGAATGATCAAATAAACGAACATTTTGATTGGTTATATGGTCCGAAGCATTTGAAATGCAAGTCCACACCTCACTAATACCAGTAAATTAGCGATAATTCTGTTGGATGTGTGGTTCATTGAATTACTGTATTCTTAATTTTATTTTATAGTCAATGACGCTTAGTGCTTCAGCTGTGTCCAGATTTTTTAATGTTTTTCTGACACTTCAGGTAAATGGCTTGGAAGTAGACAGATCCGTTGTAATTGGGCCACAAAAGGAGCTAATATGAATGGTGAAAATCAGAGTTCAGAGTCCAAAAGTGTTGTGGAGTTAACTAGTGGAACATCTGGTGAGATCACGGGTTTATTATACAAAAATTCCTCTTAGAGTGTTTTAATTTTTTTCTCAGTTTTTTATCGTGTGCAGTTGGCTTTAGAAGTCGGTGAATTCGAGTGTTCATTGTTTTTTTTATTTTTTATTTTTATTTTTTATATAACACCTATAAATTATACAATGATTTCTGATGAAAACGGATACTGCTTCATTGTTTTTAAAATATATTCCAATTGTTGGCTTCAAATGATTTTTTAACGGGGTCATCCTAATATTAGCTTTAAAGCTGTTGAATGCTGTTGTAGTAGTGCTGTTTTTTCATTTATGTCACGGTTGACATTTTTGAAAGAGAAAAAAAAAATTGTGCATCTATTGATAATTTTCAATCTATCATAGTGGCCTGATTGTTGATTTTGCTTGGTGAATACTGCTTACTTCTTGGTTGGCTTTTATTTTCTGTAGAAGAAGCGCAGGAAATGACCAGTGATGACAGTCCTGAGAAGAATCCTCAATATACCACTGTTTATGTTGGCAATCTTGCTCCCGAGGCAAGGATCCATACTGTTTTCTGACTTTTTTTTACCTTACTAATCATTCATATCTATCTGGGAGTACTTTCTCTGTCTATTTAAATGGGTTTAGACTATAGTTACTATAGCATGAACTACTCTGGCTGCTGTGTGCATAGATCGAAAGTGCTTCGGTACTATATTTAGCAATTAGATTTTTAAGCTATATAAAATATGTATAGCAGAGTCTTGTAAATTCAGTTTGTTTTAAAGTTGCCTTGTGCTCTCATGGTCTGTGAAATCACAGGTTACTTCTGTTGATCTCCATCATCATTTTCATGCCCTTGGTGTTGGAACTATTGAAGATGTTAGGGTGCAACGAGACAAAGGTTTTGGGTTTGTGAGATACAGTACCCATGGTGAAGCAGCTCTTGCTATACAGATGGGCAATACTCGGTTTCTGTTTGGCAAACCTATCAAGGTAAATGGCCAACTGGCAGGATATTATAATTTATCTGTTGAGTATTCTATATTTAGCATATCCTGTCATGATACCTGTCTATCGTTTATGGCTTTTTGTCTAGATGCATATTACCAGAAAAAAGGCCGTATCAAAGGTTTCATTAGTATCTGTAATTTTTAAAGACAAATTTGAAGTCTCTAATTCACAAAGATCTTGCATCATATCCTCTAACATATATAATAAGCTTCATAGTACTCAAAGTCTCTGTAAAAATGTTGCATCTGTTATCTAATCTTGTAAATTGATATTTTGCAGTGTTCATGGGGTAGCAAGCCTACTCCTCCAGGAACAGCCTCTACTCCTCTTCCACCACCAGCTTCTACGCATGTACCAGTGCCAGGGTTTTCACCTGCCGGTCTTGCATTGTATGAACGCCAGTTGGCTTTGAGCAAAATGAATGAGGCACATGCCGTAAAGCGGGCAGCCATGGGAATGGGTGCTCTTGGGGCTGGGTATGGGGCAGGATTCCCTAATGTTGCCACCACCCAGCACCTAATGTACTACCAGTAAAATATCCAATCCCCTATGACAAAGGATGTGTTTGTTTATTATAAGTTTATTGAGCCGCTAGAATGGTTCTACAATACTGCATGTTAATTTCTTCCACCCTCCCTTTGTTGTACTCTATTCTAACTTTTATCCTTATAAATCTTTTCCTTTTGCACCTTTTGTAGTTTCTTTATGCTTTGTTTATGCTTAACACATTTGTATTACTATATTTAAATAAATGACGAGAAAAAAAAACAAAATTCAACGAGCTACCGGGGGCTAAACCAAATACTCCCTCCGTCCCAAATTGTATGTCACTTTAGAAAAAATATTTGTCCCAAATTGTATGTCACTTTAGAATATCAATGAAACATTAATGTTATTTTTTCTATTATATCATTAACTATTTATTACTCTTTTTTTTTTCAATTCTTTTATTTATCTTTCCCAGATCATTTATAAAGGATAATTTTGTAAAACAACTCATAATATCTCTTTCTCATACAATATTAATCAATATTAATTATATTTCTTAATATGTGTGAAATGTTTAAAAAGTCATACAATTTGGAACGGAGGGAGTACAACATATCTCATGATATACTACTGAGCTGGGATTTAGGAGGCAAATAGAGCTTTTGCACATTGTGAATGTAGGAATTTGCATACAGATGACATCAAATCAAAATCCTTTAAAATATTGAAAGTTTAACAACTATGCGCTCAAATTTAATATTGTAACTATTGATTTGCATGCACTTTATTAATTACGTACAGTAGTGGGAAATACCCACACGCTAACATTTTTATCTGAGAAAAGTTGAGTTAAGCATATTTATTCAATAATTGGACTCGTGCGTAAAATTAAAAAAATACTGTAACCAAAAAAAAAAATTAAAAAAATAACCCTACGAATGAGTGTAGCAGTTCTTGCATTATATAATACCCCTGATGACAATTAGGAGTAGGTTTTTTTCTTGAACAAATGTTACTTGTTTTTATTCAAATATTATTATTTGATTACGATGTCCAATAATAGTCGTGGAATTACCTTATTCAGAAAAATGTTGATGAAAATAAATAAATACTCGAATCTTAATTCTTGTGAATCAATGCATGTAATATGTATTTCTGCAAACCTAGCTTAACAAACTATACGTATTTTAGTGCGGAAGAATAATTTATACATTCTTTTACCCGTATTTCTCATAAACTATGCAAATGAAATTATCATGCGACTGAATGGATATTACAAAGCTATGATAGCTTATGCGGAAAGCTATAGAGGTTGTAAAAGTAAACATGTCGACTCATATCATATCAATGTAGTAACACTTTCCTAGAGAGTCTTTTGAGGATCCAGGGAGCACAATGATGTTCACTTTTTAGGGAAAAAATTGAGAGCTGAAAAAAATATAGTAGTGGGGCATATGCCATGGAATAATAAAAGGGGTTCCAAGTTCCGACACAAAGTAGCTGGTAACCATAACATGATTTTCTTTCAAGACCATAGCTTGTTGTGTTGATGATTTTATTTCTTTTTCTTAGTGGGATGGGACTGCCACACACACTATAGTTGGATTCCCTTGTCATATTGGTGCTCCTTTTATTTTCAATTTGTGGTCCCCACTCAAATGGCATCCACTTAAACGACGAAATAACACATTTATGAGACAGCTTCTTCTTGTGTTCAAAATAAGGTCTTAATACAGACTCCAATACCCCACTTTCCACCTCCCTTAAGTCTTCTTCCCCTTTTGTCATCTTATATGACTTATTCACTCCTGTATGGGCTACAATGCACAAGCAAACAAAAGGAGAAGAGAAGAAATCAGAGAGAGTAATAATATTTTTTCACCCACATTGGATTTTTAAATAAATTATAACTCTAAATTAAGTTGTTGAAGTAATTGGTGGTGTTTGTTTTCAAAATTGTGTCAAATCAATTTGGTTTTGAAGGTTTTGTTTTTATCATTTCGGATTTTAGTTGTGAAATATACTTTTATATAGACACACTCACTATAATTTTTTTATTTTATTCTTGTATTTTTGTTGTGAATTAAATGATAGTGAAGTTTTCTTGGATGAAATAAAATAGAAGAGTTAACACGGCATGATTTTTTTTTTATTAATAAAGTTAACACGGTATGATTTTGAGGTCTATATACAAGTAAGGACAAAAAATATAAAATTTTCATATATTTTCTATGAAATTTAATATACTTTAGATTGTTATAATTCCAACTGAGGAAGTATGATGTAAGTCTGTAACAACCATAAAAATAAAAATAAAAATAAATCGAAAAATATTATTTTCATTTAGAAACCAAATGAAAAACGATGACCAAGATGATATTTTTAATTTTTCGTTTAGATTATGTTTGAGAATTGAAAAAAAGAACAAATCGATCTATGCAATTGAGATTTGTGATATCATAATTCGTAATTCCTTCTTGGGATTGGCATAAAGGAAAAGTACATCAAAATACATCTTCTCTCTGATTATTTCTCATCAAAATTTTTGTTTTGGTTACGATCGAGCTATCTATCTTAATTCTCATATAATTAAATATAACATACAGTTAACCATAGTATAGCCGTATATTATGTACTTAATAGTATCAATCTCTGGATTATTGATTTTCCACGGCCAAAGTTTGATACCAATAATCGATGGTTAAATTGCAAGAATTCCAGTTGAAAATATTTGATCCCTTGCATAAGGTGAACTTGATAATTCCACAGACCTTGATGCTTCTGAACCACACCTCTCTTTGCGTTCATCCATCATTATTTGACTTGAACGACACTCTGTGCTACAAAATGCTTTCTCACCTCTACAAAACAATTAACAAAATTATTAAGCAAAATTCAACCAAACACCAAAAAATTTATGCAAAACTATAGTGAAAAAATAAAATAAATTTAGATTGATCAATACCTGTACATGTAAACATCTTTTCCATGAAGATTCTTTCCGCATAAGTTACATGAATTAAGAAAACTTGATGTCGGAAATATTGGTTCCGGCTCAATGAAAATTTGTGGGGGTGGTGATGATCTTCTTACAACACCAACGTTGTTTTTGTTAATATAGTTATAACCTTGTTGTCTCCGAACATCACCTTCACCACCATCATAATAAACCTTAGTGAAGGTTTTGTTAGGTACGTGGCATGTCACATATGTGTATTCTTCTTCCATGCTTTCCATGTCAATTTCATTCATACTTGAATAATCCATCTGAAACCTATTTGGGCTTTTCACAGATTGAATTTGGATAGGTCCTGATCGGTTCAAATTCGAGGTACAAACAGCATGTTTAGGCAAAACTTCACATGTTTTATTGTTATCAAGAGCTGCCACAATTTTGAGACCAACACCACCAAGGTCATAGTTTTTTAGACCTCTTGGTGATTGCATCTTTGTGTCTAATGGTCCTCTTGGGCTTCCGGTGGTGTCCATCATACGGCCACCAGAGACCAATAGTTCCGACAATTTTCCGATCATTGGAGAGGGTCTCTTCCTCAACATGATCGGAGAGAAGAAGAAGAAGATGAAGAGAAGAAAAGATAGGTTGTTGAATTGTGTGTTGAAGAATGAAGAATAGAAAAGTGAAGAGTAGTGGGTGTCTTTATAAGACCAACTATAAAGTTATCTTAGGGGTCTTAATATTAATTTCATGGAGTAGTTGGGCTAAACCCTTGGTTTGTTTGGAATTTTGTGGTTGATCATTGCTAGAGAAATGCCCTACAATTAATATTTTATTTGATATATTAGTATTTAATTGAAACTAGTGGTTTGATAATAATATTTCGATTTGATTTGCTTACATTAAAGTGATTCCTTTCTTGTGATAACCTTTGCCTTAATATCATAATATATATATATATAAAGGTCGCTTGTCAGTGGGCCAGATTCTTGTAAGAAAATTGGCATTTTCAATTATTGAGATACCCCTATATTAATAATAAATTTAGGCTATGTGATTTTGAGGTCAAAAATAGGTGGAAAATGTTGTTATTCAGCATATTAATTATAACTAAATTAGATAATTAATTGTAGTGATAATTTGCTTTAAACAAACACTTCATTGTCCAAAAATCATAACTGAACTAACAAATACTATATCAAAATTATCATAAGTTATTGTGACCGAAATTCAAATACTTAAATCCTCTTTTATTTAAATGTGTAAATTTTCAATGATCGTTGTTATTTTAACTATCTATCAAAAAAATATTAAATTGTTTGTCTCAATTCGATCAAAAAAATTGTTTGTCACAATATTTTTATTTTATTTCAAAAACTGTTTGCGTGTTAGACTGATTCATTCATTTAGGTTAAAATAAACAAATGTTACATCAATGTACTCACCAGTACCAATCCAAATTAATATAGTTTATTAGATGTTTGATTATTTTTTTGACTCGATTACAAGTTTGATTTTTATTTTTTGTGGAAATTATTTTATTACATCTTTGATTTAAAATTATGCAATTATATTTAGATGATTATTGCTCATATTTATAAGGAATATCGACATGACACTTGAGGTCGTTGTCTCTCATTAATAATAGTTCTATGACATTTGGACCGTTAGATGGAGGACTCGTGTACAGTATATTGATACATTATGACTGGAACCACATCACAGAGCCCACTGATTTTGAGAACTGAAAGTGATTTTGTCGGGCCCACTCGGAATATGATCCCTTGGACTATCAAATTACATTTATACCCATGAGATATTCTATCGTTTTATTTGGATTATTATACAATGACTTTTTTATTTGAGAGCTTTGAGTGTGTGTCATTTGAACAACCGTGTATGAAATGATTTTTGAAACAACTTTTTTTTACATGGAAATTAAAATGATAGAGAAAGTAAAAATATAATGTGAGCATGAGAAAAAAATTATCACAAAAGTTGTCATAATTGTAGAAATATCATTTATCTACTTTTTTTCTTCTATTAAAGGTCGATATACCATTATGAATTATTCCTTCCGTTTTTAATTATAAACAAAAATTCACAATTTAAAAACAAATATATATATAATTTATGTTTAAAAAAAATGATCTAAAAAATAGACCAAGTATTGTTTATTCGATAACCCTAAAAAGATGAAATGCTGCACTATGTGATTCCAATCACCCTTGGATGTGGTTGAAACCAACATTTCATATCCTCGTAACAATGATTCAAATGATGTTTAGAAACTAGAAATCTTATAAATCAAAGAATTTAAATGCATTTTCATGAATATCAAAGACATGCATGAATAAAAAATTTGTTTTATATAATCCCGATAAGTTGAGAAATAATGATTGGGACTTAGGTACATCCCTTCTAACATAAACCTAGTTTTGACATCATTCAAAATAAAAATTAAGTATCACCATGTGATAGACATGCACTCACACGGATAACACTTGTATATCATAATGGTATATACCATTATCCAATTAGAATGTGTCACATGGCACACCCTTTAAAAAAATATATCAAAAAAAAAATTTATAAAGTAACATTGGTAGGTGGCATACTCTAATTGGCCAATAATATATATCTTTGATACCTTAATGGTACACGAGTGGAATCCGCACTCATACACATCCAACATTGTATGTTGAAAGCATGAGATCCATCTATTAGAGATATACGTTGGTCATATACTTACTAGTTAGTTAGTGCCTATTTATAGGCACTAACTAACTAGTAAGTATATGACCAACGTATATCTCTAATACCATCATTGGGGATGCTCATAATTGATGACAAGAACGCAGGTTGACCCAATACATACCAAAAGTCTTTGTGGCGATCATTTTTAAAGTAACCATATAACTTTGTCAATCTTCAAGTACATTTAACATCGTTCACCAAAATATTGATGAAGTTAGGTGAGTAATTTTGAATCTTACATTGAAGAGAATTATTCTGGAAAAGAAAAAAGAAAAGAAAGAAAACAATCCCACTGATATGATCAATGCAATCCACCACAAAACCATTCTCAAAACTACTCCTTTGTAAATCCTCAATTCTATTAGTATGAATAATCAGTCAGATTAAAAGAAGTAGATGAAGACCTAAGAAAATCATCCGAGAAATCATTAGAAAAAGTTTCGAGCTCAATGAGTTTGATCCAAATATGGTTTTTGATAGAACACTATGACGTCATTTGATCCATGTAGCCGACCCACTTAGTGGGATAAGGCTTGTTGTTGTTGTAATAGTCTCAAACAAAAGACAATGCAATTAGTCTTTAGAACCAAATCAGGTATTTCAACGTAAGAACTGCACTTAGGTTACAGAGTCGTCGACAATTTCAACTAATAATAGTCACAATTTCTGGTAGACTTGATTTCCAAAGCCTGCCACTAAAAAAAAGCTCCACTAAATGATTTCTTGTAACTTTCGCAATAACTTCATCCATTCTCAAAACTACACCAAACATGATTTTTGAAGTTTGTGCCCCTCCTAATAACACCCTTTCATGATAAATCTTGTGACAAAATTAGAATAAGAAAATAGACGGTGTAACCTCTTGAATAGTAACTCTCTCCCAAGTTTTTCATATACCAGTGAGACTTTTCTTCACAATTTGAACCCTTATGTGTTTGTAAGTCGTAAACTTATAAATAAGAAAAGAAAAGCCTAGTATGACCCAAGAAAGTCAACACGATCGAACGATGATGAAGGAAAAAGGTTAGCATGAGAGCAAAGGGTTCGAGGAGAATTTGGTCTTCAAGTTATAGAACGAGAAAAGATATATTATTTACATTGTCATATAATAAAAATACATCATTTTTTTTTGTTAATAATAAAACTACATTATTCATGTCATTCCGCTATTTTTATAGATATTTTAAAACTAATAGCATGATATAAAAAAAAATGAAGATGTGTCAATAAATGTCGATGTAAAACTATTTTTCCAAATGCCAAATGTTGTAAGTTGGAGTACATACACTGCCAAAGCCCCTTTAGGACTCGGGTAGGTCACGACCCATCCCACCAAAATAAAATCTTATAGGAGAAATTGTTAAAATATTCCTGATTTTTTTAATAAAATTATATTGTGTTCCACTCTTTTGTCCATCCTCGTACACTTTACTATCACATTTCAAAGTCACTTAAAATGCGTAGATAATTATATTGAATTTTCAAGATATGTAATTTAATTTACTCAAAAAAAAAATATAATTTTTGATGGTCAACTTTATGTTTAATGCTTATTATAACATAAATTTTATTTATATATATTATAGTTTATTTTGGTGGTCCATTTGAATGTTTTATTCTAACCCCACCACACCGAGTGCATATGGTTAGCAAAATAGTAATTTTAAAATTTCAATGGTCTTTGTTCTTTATAAAAAAAAAAAACCTAAACTAGATGCGAACTATTTTGTTAGGTTAAATATATTTTTTTTAGGAAGGTTAATTTTTTTTTTTCGCTATAAATATACCAAAATTTATTTTAGTTTCTCTAAAAAATTTGTTGAATTTTTAGCCTCTAAAAAGTTTTTCATCACCACTTTTAATCCATACTTTTTAGTTAAGCCTTCATTTTTTAATGAAATTTTCCAAAAATTGATAGAATATTATGACAACCACTGCAAAAAAAAAAAAAAACAATTAGATTATTTTTAACAAAATATGAATTAAATATATTTTTTCTGTGTTCTCAGTGTTTAAGAATTCACATTTAATTCATATTTTGTTAATTTTTTTTTTTGGAGTGATTGTCATAATATTCTACGCATGTCTGAAAAATGTCATTAAAAAATATGAAGACATGAGTTAAATATAAAGAAGGCTAAACATTAATTGACTATAAATATGGACCAAAAATAATAACCGAGACCCTAAGTCTAACAATTTAACATGACACAACAAAAAATTGATATATTTATTTATTTATAGATATTAAAAACATTTAACCCATTTTTTGTTCTAAGAAAAATATCCTAATCCTAGAAAAATAGTGGTAGTACTGGTAACTAACTAAGTAGCAGGTGAGAAGTGGAAAGCAAACAAAAAAGAGAAATGGCTGTGAAGCACATAGTGATCGCAAAGTTCAAGGATGAAATCTCTCAAGAGAAGATTGATGAACTCATCAAGGGTTATGCAAATCTCGTCAATCTCATCCCACCCATGAAGTCATTCCACTGGTATGGAATTATCTATTATTTCTTTTCTTTTCAAATTACAAACTGAGGCTGCAAAA
Organism: Medicago truncatula; assembly: GCF_003473485.1. Taxonomy (NCBI): domain Eukaryota; kingdom Viridiplantae; phylum Streptophyta; class Magnoliopsida; order Fabales; family Fabaceae; genus Medicago; species Medicago truncatula. The sequence continues at coordinate 59,940,420 of NC_053045.1, read as the reverse complement.
AATTGACCCATTTCACAAAAGATTGAATTTTTAGTAAATTCATTCAATAATTGGGGTTTTCCAAGTAAGATTAGGAGGAGAATCAGTGGAACATTATTTGGGGGTTATTTCACTTTTTTTTCTTTCTTTCAAAGCTTTTGAGTGAAATTGAAGTGTTAGAAGATCAAGATCTATCAAATTTCTGCATTTTAGTTATAATATAATCAAAACTATATGTTGTCATGTTTGGACATGCAGTTTAATTTTAAGCTTATACCGCATATGTTTAATTTTAAGCTATTTTAATAAGAAAAGATAAAATTAAGTCAATACAGTTTTGGTACAAGTCATAAGCCGTTTTGACTTTTGATAAGCTATCCTGGAGAGCTTATAGAAATAAGTTGAAAACAGCTAATGAAACATAAGTTCTCCCAAGCAGTCTCGCAAGTGCTTCTACTAGTAGATAAGTTCAAATAAGTCAATCTAAACTGCTCATTAGTGGCTATGATTAAAACATTTCAAAGCTTAGCAATATAATGTCCATATATTTATGTATTACAGGGGGACAGATGTAAGTGCTGAGAACCTGCATCAAGGTTTTACTCATGTATTTGAATCAAACTTTGAGAGTGTGGAAGCCATTGCAGAGTATGTAGCTCATCCTGCACATGTTGAGTATGCAAATTTGTTCCTTTCCAACTTGGAGAAAGTGATTGCAATTGATTATAAGCCCACCATCGTTAATCTTTGATTTATTTAGTTGACTTATGGAAGTCGTTCACTGCTACTTTTTCTGTTAAAAATAAGCCATTGTTGAACTGATTTCCTTTATAAATAAATGGCTTTTGTTTGCACTACAATGATCCATGTCACATGTTTGAGTGTTTTTCTCTGTTTATAACGTAATTGCTTATTTTAATTTTGATGACCGTAGAAAACTGATTCATGGGACAATGCATTGTTGAATTACTCCAAAATTTAGAATTAATATATTACCTCTATCCATATAAAATGAGTTTTTAGTTGGGTCGCAGGAAGAAGTTGAATAAGGGAAATTACCAATCTGATTGGTGTGTTTGTTGACTTTTATAAAAAAACAAAATTATAGTCAATGTTTTTGAAAGAAGTTGGACTGGGTAATTTTTTTTTTTCTCTATTATTATTATCAATCTGGATTGTGACTTGTTATTAAAAAGAATGAAAAAAATTCACCTCAAATAAAAGATTGAAAAATGATTTTTCCAAACATGGCTTTCCTTCGAAATATAGATCTAAGAAGGCATCAAATTAGTTTTAACATATCGAAATTCCAACATAGTAGTATATTAATTGCCTAGATTAAGACACATAAAATTTTTAGTTTTGTAATACAGTATTTTGTTATGGTTTTAATTGATATGTTCACGGTCAGTGTAAAAATGTTTTAAAAAGTTTTACACGTGTATTCAATGACATTATCATTTAGGATGGATGACCGAGGACAGATAGGTATGCGTTGCTCAAATGTTTGGCACTGATGAAGGAAGAAGAGAAATTCAATAGGGGTGGTGGAGAATATTATTTCAAAGGGTTGGTTGAGGTATAGTGCACTTGTATCTGGAGATAAATATTCTATTGGAATTCAGGATAATCTGGAATGGGGTTGGAAGTGATAATAATTTGGAAAATCGGTTCTCAGATTGGTTTTGTGGCAGTATAAGGAATATGTTAATCTCTTATTAATTTAGCCACATAGGCTCCAATTATCAATGGAACTTAGAAAGTACATCTTATGAATTGTTGCTGCTTTCTTATGGAGCTTAGCCATCTGGTTTTCAGCATAGTGGCAGGCTCTGCCTTTTAATGGTCTTGTTGGATCGTACCTCGTATATTCTTTTGTTATTTCATGTAAGGTAGTGGTGAATGTTGATAGGTGATTTGTATCGGTGATATCTAGTGATATGTATGTGGAATGCTTTGGGGTTTCTCTCTCACGATAACAATGCAATGAAAGCTTCATAATTTAAGATAAATATACAGTAAAGATTAATAAGTAGAATAGAAATATGTTAATATCACAAAAATTATATCCCTGTTTGATCCATGAAGCAAACTTTACTTACTTAAATAATGTTCGGTTGTTGTCCCAGAAGATTTCAGAACATTCATCGATCGGTTCAGGTAGGGATGGCATGGGTACCCAATGGTAGGGTACTATAATACCCTTCCTCATACCCGCATTTGTAAAAAATTTCCGTGCCCGAGCCCGTACCCTCGTGGGTAATAATTTTAGTGCCCCTCCCCATACCCTATGGTAACCTAAGTGCCCATACCTGTACCCATTACCCGCACTTTAATTATAAAAAGACAATAAAAAACATCACCATTGAAATAAAACTATGATCCAATTTTTTTAAAAGCAACTCATAAAATAGTAGAAATCGTAGTATTTAGCCAAATAAAAAAAAACATCCAAAACATTACTCAAAAATTAAAATAAAAACATTCAAAATACATATAAAAAAGTGCATGCTAAAATAAACATCAAATTGATTTAAATCATAAATTTGTAGCTCGTGAGCTTATGAAGGTAAGGATTAAACGATTACCGTATTAGTTTTTAGGTTTGGGTTTATGCTTAAATAGCTAAATAAACTAAATAACTGTACATCAAAAATAAATAAAATTTGTATTATATTATATAAATATGTATATGCGGATTGCGGGGCTGGGTAGTATAGTGTTCATATCTGCACCAATATCCATCTAAAATTGCGGGTAATTATCCGGACCCAAGCCCATACCCATAAAAGTGGGGTTTTACCCTACTCATTACGGGTATTTTTTGCAGGTGCCCATCGGGCCTGGGTTCAATTGCCATCCCTTCAAGAACTCCTTAAACAAATCAAAAAGATTGTTTACATTAGTGGGTTGAAATCTAAAAAGATGAAGAGTCTAATGTTAAGCTTGTGAGGCCTTTGGCTTTTGATTGTTTTTGTGTGAGATTAACTTTTGCTTCTTTGTCTTTGTGGCTTCTTGTCGCCATGTATGTAGATTGTAATAACTGTTTTGGTTAATGAAAGTTATCTCTTTTTCCCAAAAAAATAAAGATAATAAAAATTATTGAATGATTAATAAGGTTAATTTGTTAAAATTATTTTTCTGTTTTAATAATTAAGTCAAAAACACAAAGTGCTTTTATCTTCATAAACATTAAAATCAATATCAATTTTTGCTTTCCTTCGAATAAAGTTGTGCATAGCCATTGTTGCGGCTACTATTTAAAATTATGTTTTAAATTTGAACTTACGCATGCGTTGTACAATTGTAAATTTATTCTTCCATGCCCAAAAAGTTCTTTCTAATGGAACATTGGGTATGCAAAATTGATGAAGGACATCAAAAGGGAAGGAGAACTAGTGAAGAGGAGCGAAGGAAAATAATGAGCTATAACAACAACTTTTGAACCACGAAGAAGTTGAACCAAACAAACACTCATAATACTTAGCGTTGTAGTGAGTGTAATAAGTATTAACTATTCCTTAAAAAAAAAAATTCACTATTGTTTTTTGACATAAAAAACTGTCAAAAAACAACTATTGTTTTTTTAATTAATTAACGGACACAAAATTATTCCTAAGAACAAAATACTCGGAAATATAAAGTCGGAAGTTTTATTCTTGGATATTTTTTAAAAAAAATTGTTTTTGACACACTATTGAATATTTCTATAAAAATAAAAGTTATTTAAGACATAAAAATTACAATTAAACAACTTAAAGATTTAAATGTTACAAAAAATAATTATACGAACAACTTGTTATAATTAAATAACTTAAAAACATAAATGATACGAAAAAAATTAAAAGATTAGATGTTATAATTAGTTAACTTAAAAGATCTTTGGTGTAATTTAGTATTCACGTGTTTGAATAAGATTTATTTATTTGAAAAAAAAAAAAAAAAAAAAAGATTTCTAGAAGCCTCCATCTATCTATCTTAGGGTTTATCCTTTCACGTTTCTGTTTCTTCCCATTTTGTAAGTTTCGGTTGTGGCACACTTTGTTGATAAGGTACGCTCTATTATACTATATACTCAATTCTTCTATTGTTATTAGAATCAATACGGCACTTTACATTGTAGAAATGCGTATCGTGAAATGACTCTCGTAGATTAATTTCATTTCCAATTTTTGAGCAGTTAAGAACAACACCTTTCAATGGCGACTACTCAGCTTACCGCATCTTCGATTTCTACGAGGAACCTGTCTTCCTTTGAAAGGTTGCGAACTTCATCAATTCAATTTCCTCGTAACAATGCTAGAATTGCCATTCTTACACAATGGTCGTTGCCGTCTATGGTTGTTAAAGCTGCCACTGTTGTTGCCCCCAAGGTATGGATTTTCTTAATTATCTTAGGCAAAATCATTCTCTTCAGTAGTATATATATTATGATGATAATTGCTTATTTATAAGTTTCCATAACTATTTCTAAAGGAGAGGATTGAGTTAAGTTATTTTTGTACATGCTTTAAGTTGTGTTCAAAAATAAAGCTTATGAAAAGTTTCATAACTTGTTTTCGTAACAAAACTTATGCCATTAGATAAGCTCAAATATGTCAGTCAATCCAAACTGGCCTTTGTTATGGACCAATAGTTAATCCAAAACTTATAATTGTATCATAAGTTATAAGCTCTTGCAAACACTTATGCAAGTGCATTATCATCATAAGATAAGTTCAAATAAGTTCTTACTAGTGCCCCTTATTATAATAGAAAATGTACAGATTTATGAGTAGATTGAGAATGCGGAAACCACAGGGAGAGATCAAAGTAGGAGTTAGTAAGAGTGAAAAATTCATTTGGAACTAAATTTCAGACCAAAACTTATGAATATTTTTCGTACCGAAGATCGTTGGCTTTTTATTTGTAAATGAAATAGCAGACTATTGATATACATTTTATCTTGAATTAACATGTTCATTGATATACATAAGCCCTGACCCATGGGATTGTTTCTAGTGTTTTTACTTCTACATTTTACAATTCAATGCTACATGTGCCTGATTGGTAATTTCATCTTGTAGCATACAACCGTCAAGCCACTAGGTGATAGAGTACTGGTAAAAATCAAGGATGCAGAAGAGAAAACTCAAGGTGGAATTTTGCTGCCATCAACCGCTCAATCAAAGCCTCAAGGGGGTGAGGTAGTTGCTATTGGAGACGGGAAGACAGTTGGGAAGAACAAAGTGGACATTAGTGTGAAGGTAAGTGATGCCACTAGCTTATGGAATCCTTTAAGCCTTGGTCTTTCTTTTATTTTGGATTTATGTGATGTATTTCTCTTTACAGGCAGGTGCACAAGTTGTGTACTCAAAGTATGCAGGGACTGAGGTGGAGTTCGATGGTTCAAAACATCTTATACTGAAGGATGAAGACATCGTCGGTATTCTTGAAACCGAAGAGGTCAAGGATCTTAAACCCTTGAATGACAGAGTCTTAATAAAGGTGCGGAACTTTTCTGAGATTTGATTATTTCGATGCTCAAGTTGTCTTGATGGTCTGCCCATTTAATTATTTGTCTTAACCATATTTTGCATTAAGGTGTTGCGTTTAAAGCCAATATGATATCTGAATATCTTACATGCCTTAATTATGATGCTGCAGGTTGCAGAAGCTGAGGAAAAAACTGCTGGTGGTTTGTTGCTCACAGAAGCAACCAAGGATAAACCATCCATTGGCACGGTGAGCTTTTCTATTCTCCTTTTGTTTGAAACAACAGTATACTTAAAAAGTAACACTTCTAAAAGAGGGCAATGTTATATCGTACGAAGGGAAAGCCACAGGAATTGCAAGAATGTGATGTGGGCTGTTTTAAAAAAAATTAAAACAATGGATGGTCTGTGGTGATAATGAACGGATTAGATACAGTCATGCGTTTAATTTGTGTTCCTGTAAGTAACAACTAGCATTATCCTTTAAAAATTCCCTGCGTAGGCGGTAGAATGTGTTGATGATAGTTTAACCGATGCTTATTTTTATTTATTGCTTTAGCTCAGGTCATTGGTTTGGTTCTTACATACTCAGTCGTAACATTGTTTTGTTCGAGTAGTTTTGGTCCGAGATATGTTAATAATCTTTCTACTCCATTTGGATGTAACAGGTGATTGCAGTTGGTCCAGGGCCTGTGGATGATGAAGGCAACAGAAAACCATTATCCATTTTACCCGGGAATACAGTTCTGTACTCCAAATATGCAGGGAATGACTTCAAAGGCAAAGATGGTTCTGACTATATTGCTTTGAGAGCCTCAGATGTCATGGCTATCCTCTCTTAGTAATTTTGGTTATTTTTTTGTTGTAGAACCTAAATTTGTGTTGTTGAGAGAAATTGTCATTTTTTTTTTGCACCGAGGCTCGAAATATACTAGTTGATTGCAGCTCTATCTATTCCCCTTGCACAATCTCTGTTGTATCTGTGGTTCGTATTATTGTCAATGGCTTTTCACCTTCTCATGGTTTTCAATGCATACACTCAGCAACTGATTTCCAACAAGAACAGTTTCTTTACATATATCCAGATGGATGATTTTGTAAATTCTTGTGCTTGAAATCAAATCCTATGCATGTTTGACCAGCGAAAATTATATTGATACAATCGAGCATAAGAAAATACATCAATGAATTTAATTAGAAAGCTTTGAAGTAAAAACAATACAAGAGTCCATTGATGTAAAATAAATCAGTTTAGTCTTTAATTAATTATATAAGATTGTGCTATTTAAACCTTGATTGTATGACTAAATAAGTTTTTATTGAGATAAAAAATGTGCAGACGCCAAAGGCAAATGATGTAAAAGCTGCCTCTATCACCTGGATAGAGTTAACCAGAAATTGAAGTGCAATATGCTCAACATTAGAAAGGTTGAAAAAACTGAGTTTTCTACGTTCATATTAAACTTTTTCCATAACTGCGGCCATGGAACAGTGTAGACACTATGCACAAGAGCAAGAATTGGCATGCATACTAATTGTTTACGTAATCATTAGATACCTCATTTCTGTATATAACTTTAACCATCACTTTAAGTAGAGGTAAATAAAAATCAATCTCACACAAGAACCATCATATAATACAGTAGCTACCTATACTGCTGTACCATGCAAAAATAAAAAAAATCCTAATCCAGCATTCAAAAGAAAAGCTGATTCCAGGGTAGGATCTGTAACTGTAAAATTAGTAATAGATCTAAACTAAACTTCTCACCGTGTAATGATAGAAACAAAGATGACGCAGTTTGTGTCAACCGCATCATTTGCAATGAATATATCTCCTTTCCATTGGAGATGTATAATAGAAGAACCAACCAGATGTTTTAAAGGTTTAAGTTGGCTCTCTGCCACTCAATGAATGAGTTGACTGCTACAAAATTTCGGTATTTGACATCCTCACCTATTGAATGAGGCTGCAGAGTTATCATCATACTGTCCCCTCCATGCATTGCCACTATCTGTCCCACTGGATGCTTGATTTGGGATTGTAACATTACCTAAATCCCCATCCAAACTCATTTGCTGCACCTCAGCAGATGACAATATCTTTATACTCTGAACACAACTTACAAATTCCCTGCAAGAGGTTATAAGTTGATGGTCAAGAAAACAAAGTAAATTTGCAGAAACAGTAGTCTACAAACAGTTAAGGAAATAACTACTTACTCCCAAGGATCATCACCAACAAGAAGAATGTCATTTTCATGATCCACATATACTAACTTCCAGTCAGTCCTTTGAGGATCTTCTAGTTGCCCTTCAATCCCAAACATTCGTGCTAAATCATACCGGAGTTCATCATATCCCTTGTAACGGGTGACGTCAATACACCTTCCAACAGAGCCACGCTTTTGAACCTACAAAATTTGAATAGCATTTGAATGCATGATCTAAAGAATAAATTTAAAATAACAGGCAATGCTAAAGCATTAGATCTGTAGTCGTCGTAGAATGACAAACCTTAGTATATGTTCGCATTCGTTGATTTTGATTTGCCCGCAAGCCATTGTTCAAAACCCCAGAAGTATCATTAATGCCAACATCATTTGAGCAACCAGGCTTAAAAGACATGTCTGGCAATCCAAATGACTGTGAGCTGATGTCAGCAGTGGACAGCTCGGTTTCAATGTCTCTTGGAGCAGCATCATAATTAGACAACAAATTTTGAAGATCTTTTTGAGAGTCAAAACCCCTTGAAAGCATAGTATCAGACATTAGACCATCAAGATTAGAGTCAAACGGCAGATTGATTCGAGGGTTTGATTGGACATCCCCTTCCATGCAGAAGTTGGATAGTGGCAAATTCTGTTGAACGTTGCCAGGATCCAGACAGTATGATGTTCCAGAAGAAGCTTCCAGTTGATCAGTAGTTGTACCTTTATATTTTAGCTGGTCAGATCCTTTTACATTTGAGAACTCGTGTTTGATATGCATGTCAGACTTACTCTGAAGGTCATGTATCAGATTACTGGTGGGCTCCACTGCCAAGATCCCGCCTATTGTAGTTGGTACTTGTTGATTTCTCTTCAGGAGGTTTGGTTGAGTTATACGGCAGTTATTAGTAGATGGCGATGTTGAGCATGATGGAGCCTCTCCATCTGTAAGTGTAGAGGGAACTCTAGTAATTGTGAGTGGCTTCTGTGTATTTCGGGTTTGATTCACAGAAAGCTGCTGTGATTGCATAAGAGACGAAGAAGACAAATTGTTGCTGTTGAGAAGCTTCTCCGTCGAAAATGCATTATTGCCAAACTGTTGATTGTGATGTTGGGATATAGGAAGCTGTGATAATTGCTGGTTTTGTTGGTTAGTATTTTGTTGCTGTAGAAGCTGAGATTGCAAAAGTGGGTTAGACGTCGAAAGAAGTTGTTGTTGTTGCTGCTGCTGCTGCAATTTTTGCAAAAACTGTAGCTGCAGTTGTTGCTCCGAGGTGTTTTGTTGAGACATTTGAGTTGCTTGAAGATTTGGTTGCACCCTCTGTGGCTGGCTTTGTTGCAGCGCCTGCAGTGAAGATTGTTGTGATTGTGTCTGTTGCTGCTGCCTCTGTGAGAGACTCGCTTGCTGGTCTATCTGTTGATGAAATTGTGAGTCATGTGGCAGGGATGTCAGTGGGAATGCATTCTTACTGGCTGATTGGATACTTTGCTGGAGTGGGATACTTCCCTGGAGCAACTGTTGTTGTTGCTGAAGCTGAGCGTAAGCTAGTGGTTGCGGTTGTTGAAACTGATTTGTAATCTGGTTAGAAGCAACTACACCATTATTCATAATAGCATGTTGAGATGACTGTGGCTGTTTCTGTAGCTGATGAGTAATTTGTTGTTGTAGCAGTGTCAGATTTTGTGATTCAGGCAGCTGCTGTTGCCTTTGTTGCTGGAACTGGTTCATTGGTATTTGTGACAATGACTGCAGCTGCTGTTGCTGTTGTTGTTGCTGCTGCTGTTGTTGCTGCAGCGGCTGCTGCTGCTGCTGTTGCTGCTGAGGCCATGATGTTGGGGACTGTTGCAATTGGTTGATTTGATTTGGTAAATTAGGTTTGTTAAATTGAAGATTTGGTGCAGAGAGGGCTGGAGCTTGGAAACTTAATAATTTGGATGGGTCATCGGTGCTAAGATTACTATGCAGAGTATTAGACGAGAGCATGGATGGGAAACATCCTGATTGAGCACCTGAAAACTGATTTTTCTGCTGCATGCTCATCCACTGCACTAAACTCAAACCAGGGAAGACTGAACTTGAGGCATCCTTCATGCCAAAGTCATCTCCAAGCCAGGGCATAGCTCTCTTGAAAGAATTTTCTACATCAGACCCGTCATCTGCAAAACAAGACTAAACATTTAACACAAGAAACTTGATTTCACTTTCTTAACGCCAGGTCGTTAATTATAGGAACAGTGAAATTATTGGAGAACCAATGACATGATAGCAAGAACTTTTCAACGAAAGCTTAATGAATTAAGACTGTAACTCTTACTACCTGGCATGCCAGGGTGGCCAGGGAAGTTTTGCCTGAAAAAAGGAGGTGGACAAATATAGAAAGGAGTCACTACTGGTTCAATATCCCAAATTGAAACTCTGCTTGGGCGTTCACCAGCTGTCGATTCATCCCATCCAACCTGTAAATAGTCCGAAAAAAACTCCCCAATAAGCTCGTAAAGAAGTTCGGTATTACTACAGTAAAACAAGTACTATAATACACCTTTTAATAATACCTGAAGATTGCGCCATTGTGAATTTTTCCATCGGACAGGATCCAAGTCACTAATTCCTGTAACTGTACCCATATATCTACGTACTCCAGACTCCTCTGTTTCAAACATCATTCTAAATCTCATTCCAAGAGACACTTGAGTGTACATGGCTTTGTTATACTTGGCCAATGGAACAACAAATTCGGAGGGGCTGGCCCTGTTAAATTGACCGTTTTCTGTAAGAGACTGTCACAAATATTTCAATGGATGCCACTCCATGTTATGTATGATAATACACATACATGCCAAATATTACCTTGGATTGTAATATATAGTAAATGGACTGTTATTTGCAGCAGCATGAGCGGCAGCAGCTAAAATGCCAATATGCATACTGTCACTGGATATTACTGATGAAGAAAGCGCTGGCTGCTGTCTATTAGCGCGCCTCAAGCCTAAAAGAAGTTGCTGTTTTTCATCTCTAAAAGTAATCAACAAAAATTTGCTCAGAAATTGTGGTTAAAAAATCTCTGAAATTCCGACACAAAAGATATATATATATATCTTACCTGATAAAAAGAACAGAATCTCCAGCAAAAAGTCTCTTTGTGCTGATAAATACACTCCAACCAGTAGTCAACAGATGTCTCTTTGGTTGCCCTGTAGCCAATGGTCTATCAATTTCAGCATTCAAACTTCATAACACATGAATTACACAGCTTTATATTTTTATATTGGTCAAATCATTTAAAAGATGGTTCTAAGATTATTGAAAAAAAAAATCTTCTGTATTGACAGTCTCAATTTTTAGTATGTGCTTCATTTTTACAAAAGTGATGCCTTTGTCATACCAATAACAAGATAATATATGCCTACAGGGTTTAGAAAGATAGAATGTAAAGGTGCATTAATAAAGCATATACTATACTACTGGTGCATCAATAAAGCATACACTATACTAATGATTATATATGATTGGAAGATGGCAATGAATGAAGAATATCTAAAATAGAAGTGGAAATACCTCTATAAATATGTCTAAATGCCCATGTATTGTCATGTAGATCTTTAGCAACAAGCTCCTGAGCGGGAGGTTGCATGGAAAAATCCTATCAAAACACTTTGGTCAGCATAGACAAGAAAAACCAAAAGGGTCAGATAAACCTCTACCAAATTTTGCGAAAATGAATCAAGAGATATGAGAATGTTGTATACACACCAAAGGTGGGAATATTTTCTCAGCTGCTCTACGAGGAACAGAAAATCCACCATGAGTGCTTGTGTCACTAGCAGTTAGAGTTTTGCAAAAGAATTCGGTAGGTTGACGGTTTTGTTTGAGACCAAAATCTGATGCCAATATTGCATCCTTGTCATACTGCAGAAGAGACAAATGAGACAATCTTTGGTATAGTTACTCATCATTAGCTTGGAAGAGGATGTCAAAGAAAAGTAAGGAACTAAACATGCGATGCAATAACAAATTCTCAAATTGAGCAGGTAACCTACTTTGTTTACAGGTTGAAGTGTCATTTGTGCGTAGACCTCGTCAGTTTCAGGATCAGCCTGCTCCAAAATAAACAAAATCACCAATAAATCACAAGTTGATGGAATATACATCATAAACTGTATATAACAGCCACATCACAAGCAGAAAATGCACCTACATGCAGGGCAACATTGTGAAGCATGCAAATCAACTTGGATGGAAGATTGGGGTAACTGGGTATGAAGTCGGTCTGTTTTTGCATGGAAGCCGCAACCTGAAAGTTAAAGTAGTCAAAGGAGACTTCATCAGCAACCAAAATACAGAAATATGAATCCCACGACGCTCATAGAATTCATTGCTTAAGAAACATACTTGCTCGCTGTGTCCTTGAGGGAAGTAAACCACAAGACTTCCAACGGGTGGCAAGGAAACCAAAGGTCCAGCACAAGCATGCCATAATTCTGAATTGATGGTCTTCCTTTCCCCTATTGTCAAAATAAACATAATGTTACTCCTTTGAGCAGACACATACAGATAGGCTTTCTCTTTATTTGTACGATTAGACAGAAAGAATAAAGACATAACTATAGAAGCCATGTTTTATAAAACACAATAAAATACAGTTTCAAGAACTCAGAGAAACACAACTTCACGGAGAAATATAAAAAATACAAAGAAACAAAGTTCTTCAGTGCCAAAAAGAGAAACAGATCTTGCATTATTAGTAGCATATTATCAGTAGATCCATAAAGAATATGCTAAGAAGGTCATCAAATTCAGGTGAAAATCCTTTTCTTTTTCAAATTCTGACTACATATAAATCAGAATCAGATTCTCACAGAAAGCTACCACACAAACATATGAATGCTTTTCCTTCTTCCAATGAAACTAAGACAGCAACAATTGACCATTTTTCACAATTTTCTGTTACTACACTCTATTGCAAACCAAACTAATATGCTGCTTTTTAATAATACGTAAACAAGTCACACAAGGACATTAATCAAAAGCAAATTAGACTTTTACTTCAATTCAGAAGAGAATAAAATATGACATAAAGAACAATGAAAGGAAAAAATATACAACGATTAAAGACTAATGACTAGACCATGAACCAAAATTACTCAAATCATGGTGAATTAAGAAAAATTAAAGTAAACATCAGTAACAAGAGAATTGAGATGGAAAAAAGTTCCCTTCATCAATTTTCAGAAGAAAAATTAGTCAATTATTGCCTTCATCACATCAAAGAAAACATATGCATATTTTTTTCTCCATGAAAAAACTATTAAATCAATTTGACAACATATAATTAGCATCTTCCTTGAAAATAATCAAGTAACTGAGCAGGATCATGTTTGATTGGAAAAATAAATAAATAAATAAATAGAAGACAAAAGCTCAAATAGATAGAAAGAGAGAACACACCTTCTCCTGAATTGGGCATGTATCCATTGTTTGGAGCCTTCATTATGACCTAAGAAAACAAAGAAGACTCCAAACAAATTCAACACCTGGTTTTTTCTACTAGCAAGATTTGAACTTGTTGCTCAAGTTTTCCACAGAACAAGACAATATAGTATTAACTTCAATTCATGGAGTTGAAAAATCTCCAAACAAACACTGCCTACAACAAATTTATCCACTAATATCCAATAGAATCAACAAAAAGATGACCCTTTTACCCTTTTCTCTGAAATGCATCCAATTACTAACTTAACTTTCCTTCACACAGCTGAAAAGGGTATCCAATAAATAATCCTAAAAATGGAATTTTTTATGGTTGGAGAAACCCAAACGCCAAAAAATCCAACCTTTTCAGCTTAAAACATCTGCCTCAGCAAAATCTGTGCAGAAGAAAAACTATTTCAATAATAGCAAACACCAAACAGTAATAAAAAAAAAGATGAACCAAAAAAAAAAAAGAGCACTTTGCAAAAACTTACCCTCCTAGATCAATCAACCCAACAAACATAATCATAGTATTTTTGTGTGGACACATGAAGAGAGAAAAGTGTCCCAAAATGGGTAGGTAGGTAAGTAAATAGTGTTTTTGTGGGGATTGAGAAAACAAAGGATGAAGAAGGTTGGGATCAAACAAGAGAGAAAAGAACTAAGTTGTTTGTGACAGAGAACAAAACAAAAGCAAAACAGCTTTTTATTTTTCTTCTGTGTGTAAACTGAGCAAAGCCGACACGAAATATGGTTAAAATAACAACCAATGAAGGTTACAATATAAGCAGAAACACATAGTACATGCTATATTAACTTTGCTTAATTCCCTTTTCTTTTTAAAACAAAACTTTACTTAATTAACATGCATACTTGTATAGTTACGCATTAGTTATGAGAGTCTCTTTTAGTTTAACTAAAGTTTTAAATTTAAACTCGAGTTTAGCCTTACAATAAGGTTCAGACTTTTGAAAAATAATTTAACCACTCATTTAAGTTTCCAAAAGCTCTCGAAAAATTAATCTTTATAGTTGATGTTATATGCAGAGAATACCTAGTTTAAATTTAAAATAGTTACATTGAGGTGAGTGCTTTGACACAATATTCGTTGTGGAAAATTTTTATGTTCCACGTAAAATTCGCATTATATCTTGTCTTTTTTTTTTTTTTTTTTTTGCTTGTAAACACTTTAGACTGTGTCATGTCATGGTTCTAAGTGAAAAATGCTTCGTGAGGATATTTGAATTAACGTGGTGATATTTTTTTGTTGATGGGATGTTAAATTGCGTAAATGAATGAATATTACACAAATAAAAAATTGTGTGAACGAAGAGAAGTGGAAACCTAGAGGGAGCTTGGGTTCATGGGATGTGATATGCGAGTAGATCGTTTGTATTTCTCAAATAGAGGTTTAATATATAATGTACCGATTTGACTCTCTCTCATATCTCTCTCCTTCTCTCATATTTCTATTGTTCTATTTCCCTCTCTCTCGTCTCTATGTTTCCTATGTATCTTTTCTATTTTTCTCTCTTAGAAAAATCTCCTCCCTCATATGTATTCATTCATATGCATGTATGTAAGACGTTGTTAAGTTATACTAACCTAAAATTATTAAAGTCTAAGTTAGTAAGTGTGTATTTTTTTCATACGAAGTAAAAAATTATTCCCATTTATAATAGACCTTTATAATATTATTAACAACCTAATCTTTGATTATTATCAACTTATAAAATTACTAGAAAGATATTATTATTATTTTTGAGAGAAAAGATATTATTTAGAATTTGACTCTTTGAATGTATTTACTCTCATCAATAAAGAATTTACGACTCATTATTTTGCATGTTTTTCTTATGTCGACATTCCTCGTTGCAAAGATCACCCTTTTAAAGGTTAAATGTAGTTTTGACCCATCAAAGGTTAAAACGTGATTCCATCATCTCTTCTTTTCTCATCGCTCTTTTTCCATCATTACCCTACAACTCATCATCATCTGCACCAAATTTTTCATTAACTCCATCTAATTTTGTTAAGTTTCATCTATTAGTTGTTAACTCAAAACCCTAATTTTCTTCTCATTTGTGTCCATTTCTTTTCCTACTTTCTAGATTTTGGAGTACCAAAAATGGAGAAAAATTGTACAGCTCGTCTCGTGATTCTAATATTTTATGTGATAGCAAAATTAAGAAAACACATTTTGAGAGGAATTATCATTGAACGGTCCTAGTTGAACAATTGCCCACCTTCCTTCACCATGAACAATCGTCGTCATTCTGCATTGTCTTCTTCTTTCTTCTCGTTTCCTTCTTCCCATTATATTGTTTTATTTCGTTTCCTTTTACCCATATTTCGTTATAAAATGTATGTCACAATGCACTTTAAAAAAAAATAAAGCAATTTTTGTCTTTCAAATGTGATCAACTAGAATCAAACATTTAGCAAATGAAAGAGCATATCTGAGTTTTTCGGTCAAAATCTCAATGGGGGACTTGCAAATACAAAATAGATTAACTTGAGAGGCTAAAATTGAGCAATTGAATCTTCGGGGATAAGATCGAACAATTGTGAAACTTTGAGGGTCAAAATCGAGTAGTTGAAAATTGAGAGGTCAAATTCGAACATTGTAAAACACAGGCGGAAAAATTTAAGTAAATTTTATACTATCACACAGAATAGAACATAATGAGTTGGAGCGGAAAATAGCAAAATGTAATGATCAATATGCCTGAGCATATGATAGGTGTACATGCACATGGGTTTGTCCATATTTGCCCACCAAAATAGTAATAAGTGACGACAAATTAAATTAAATTTAATTGAGTTGGGTTTCGTTAATTCTTCTTTAATCTTGTATGTCTTTAAAATTACATGAATTATAGATTATAGACATATCTTTGATCAAATTAATATATATAGTGTCATTCACCCGTAAACAACTCTGATGACCAAGTGTATTTTTTTTTAGTTTTTTTTTTGTAACTCTAGTGAAACACTATATGCATGATAAGATGAGATGTTAGTATTCGTGTAGACAATGAGTGACACATGCAAATCTTTTGGATGGATCCACTCACTAAACCACCGGTAAGACTTAACCCGTGAATTTGGCATCAGTAGGGAGAAGTTTGGTGGGGTTAAAGGTCTTTATGGTTTTTTGTAGTATTCCTCGGATGATTTGGGTGACAACACATAAAGATGCTTTAGGGTTACTCTGGACGTGCACCAGCCAAAAATATTAGTCATAACTCATAAGATAAGACTCGTACAACATGCATATTTAATTGCTTGATTCATTAAGATTTTGTAGGTATATATGCTTTTACAAAAATATAAATAATTTATTTGATAAAAGAAGAATAAAATTATTAAGGATAACTTTTTTTTTTAGAAGTATTAAGGAGAACTTGTTTGTTGATATATACATGCAGTTTTTTTTTACGACTAATTGATACCTGCAGTTCTGTTAACACGACTTTAAATACAAAAAATTAACATGCCATTATTCGTCTATTAGGTTAGGTATCATATATATCAATTTGGGTAAGCATATATGATAGTCATTATAGAATAGACAATGGATTGTAATATGCATGAGTTAGGGTTTAAATTTCGAATATTCAATTTATTCATCTTAACTCTAAATTATTTTCATTAGATCACTTAACAAAAAAATTATATATATCATATCCAACAAAAGTGTTAATGTATCGAATAATTCACCATACATTAGATGATCAAAGGGGGCATTAAAATATTCCCTATTTTCCAGTTCAAACATCAAATGAATCAATTGATTGATTGAACTCATGAGGTTCCATCAAAAAATATTATTTAGAAGAATCTGAATTCAACTCATGAAGGAACAACTATTGTTCCAACTTTGTTTAGCTTCTAACCGACCGAATTTCAAATTAAAAACAAATTTTCAAAACATGAGGAATGTTAAGAAGCTTTTTTAACACTTAATTGCGGAAATGTGTGAAAATAAAAAAGAATAAATTTATTTATGTGTCGTGATTAGATTGAAAACAAAAGGGAGTTTCTTTTAAAAATCGTATAAGTTAGCTACCGATCATATAAAGATTCGTTAGAATATACTTATTTATTTTTATGAATATTTTAAGAAGTGATAACTAAAAAGTGGTTGAATGTATTGTTAAAATACTAGTTTATCAAAACTAGTAGGTGTACAATGGATTTAATGACCTTTAAGAGAGACATGAATTTAATTATTTTAAGGAAAGAGAAAATGGGGACATCCCTTAAAAACACATACGAACTTTTATCTCATTTTCTATTCGCGTCCCAAACAAACCGATTTACAATGGAGGAAGGAAAGAATTGAGATGGCCACGAAGGAGTTGAAGGCAGAAGATTGAACCACTAATCACTAATTAGATCACCACCACCACTCAGGTGATTCAACTATATCTTCATTTCAATATCAAGTCCAAGTGTTTTCAATATATTTCCTCTCATGGGTCCAATTTGAGCATACACTTTAATGGCGCCATTTAAAGGTGGGGTTCAATCAATCAATTTCAGATTCCTCCCTCCAACAACTTGAAGATAAAGACTGGATTTGGATGAGATGAATCTTAGGCAAATGATTCATTTGGATTTGTTTTTGAGAGAGCCAGAAGGTTTTGAAATATGACACCCTACCTATCAATTATACAGAACATAAATAGCCAATCGAGTTTATAATTCAATTGATAAAGAGTTGACTCATAATAACTTATAATTGATAATGTTTTTTTTTTTTTGGTTAAGTAGCCTAGTGGTTAGAGCTCACACAATTTAATTGTGAAGAAGTGGAGTGTCTGGGTTCGAACCCCGATGGGATATTGATAATGTATTTCTTTCAGCAATGATAGCAATGATAAGTGAACACGAAAAAAAACAAACACAATACAGACACCACTATATTTTTATGCGGTATTTTTCATTTATTCACTTTTTCTGTTTTTTTTCCCTGTTGTTACTGTATCTTTCTCTCACTCCCTTCACTAGTAGTTTCTCCCTCATAGCTCTCACTTCATCTTCAACAATGAGATCCACCGGAAAAAGCCACAAATCCATCACCGGAAAATCCTCCTCCACGTCGGAATCTCGCAAAGATCGCAAATCATCATCGTCGCCGACACCATCACCGCAGCGGTTACCGTTTGATTGCGGTGGTTGAATTGGAGTTTGCTTAATCTAGATTTAGATTTATGTTTATATGATTTTGTATATGGTTTTGTAAATTAATCAGTGATATAAAAGTAGTTTAAAATTTGCATGACTATTCAAATTTGTTATGGTGATTATGAACGGCGGCGGTCTCTCTCACTGGTGGTGGTGATTGACGAGCTGGAGAAGAAAGGTTGCGATTCGGTGGTGGATTAGGACGGCGGGTTGGTGACTGATGTCGACGGCTGAAAAATGCGGTGGTAAGGTCTGAACTGTGTTTACAGTTCAGAGATGGGAGAGAAAAAAGAGGAAGACGATAAAGAGGGGTTGCAGCTGAAAAATCAATTATACCCCTAGATTTTATTGGAAATTACGAGTTTGCCCCTGATGTCATTTTTGTGTCAAAAAATGTGTGTTTATATATCATTCCTCGTTTCTTTTGTGCTGCGTATTAACAAGTCGTGTATTTCTTCGACTCAACGAATTGGAGATGCAACTAAAATTTATCCATTCCTTCGGTGTATAAATAGACATCTCATCTCATTAATATAGTTTTGATGTATAACATTTATACCACATTCTTCTTTAAAAAAAAAGCATTTATACTCCATTTATACACCGATATTGGTACCATTATATTCATTTAGGAGGCGTTTGTTTTGGGGAAACACAAATTATTCCCATGAATAACATACATGGGAATGAAAATATGAAAATTTGATTCATGAGTATTTATTAAAATAAGTGTTTGGCAACTAACTAACTTGACATTTTTAGGAAAATTGGAAGTTACATTTTTTTTTTTAATCTAGGCAGAATATCGTGGGAATGCACATTTTCACCTCTTTACATGAGAATAAATTCATGGGAATAATGGAAGTTATGAGAAGTTACTTCATTCTCACAAACCTTTATATCTAGGAATATTTTTTTCTAAACCTCATAACAAACATGAGTATAATCATTCCCTAACCATGTATTCTTGAGAATGTTATTCTTAACCTTCAAACAAACACCTCTTTATACTTCATTGTGGATGTAAAACATTTATAAACCACTTTACTACCGTTATATCCAATAGTTCTGATATGTAAGTGGACATCTCATATAAATGTCTACCAAGGGCTATAATTTTATGAGTTTAATTTCTATAGACACCAATACTGCAGAATGTTTTACATGTACATCCTATAATGTATTGCTATGTTAATTAATAAATAATGATAATTTATGTATTTTTAATTATATTAAATAATGTGACAATATGTTGTTTAATGTATATGTAAAATAATTTTACACTAACCACGATACATATTAATTAAATCCATATTATACATGTCATCTGTTTTTGTCCCCTGTATTTGAAACACCCCACGCTTCTTTTCTTTAAAATTATCTAAACCACGTACTCAAATGCATACATGTTTTCCATCTAAAATAATAGAAGGTTGAATATGAATTGAATAATGCATCTGTCAACTCCTAAAAAAAATGCATCTGTCAAAAAATGAAAAGAATAATAATGCAACATAAAAGAAGAGAATTCCTAATTAACTCCATATAGTATATTGCATTGCAATAAATCATCGCCAGGCTAAGTATTATTGACCTTCACGTGGATTTGTGATGATGATTAATGATGCTTTTTTCTAAGGTCATTTTCATCTCTTAACAGGTTGGTGCGGAACATCATTAGATTAGATTTTTATCTTTTTTTAGGGAAGATTAGATTTTTATTCTGAAGGGTCCATCATTAGGATATATATTAGATTTTTTTTTCTTCATAATAATATGTTAATGAGGATGTTAAAAATGCTCTTAACCATTCTCAATATTGAGATCTTAACCAAGACCTAATACATAATAAATATCTTCATCGAGGAATTTTTTTTGGGTTTATTAGGACCCATGAAGCATCTCATTCTTAATTGGATTCCACAATATTTCAATAAATTAATCATTTTGCACTATTTATTTGACATGATTTGTTTATTGATGAGACTTGTTTAAAACTTTTGTCGAAGGTGCCGCATTGGAGTGATTGAATGTTTATAAGTTACTGTTATTAAAAAATTATAAATAAATGACGTATCCACGTGAGATCCGTTTAAATCCTCAAAATTGAGGGTCACTATTATGGATGCTCTTACAACATTTATTGAAAGGAAAAATCCTCATAATTAATATTAAATTATTGATTATAAGATAGTAAATGGGCACGTAAGAATCTCTATATCGAACTCGTGAAAAATTACTTGTAGGGACATTAATATGTATAGGTTGAAGTTTGTACAACGAAATCTTCACTTCGATCTAGATTAATCGTATGTCAGTTTAGTTGCTAGACTATTTGACAAAAAGAAGAAGAAGAAAAACTCGTGAGAAATTAACAAACTCTAACAAACTAAATTTTAACTAACGAGACTATATTTCCAATAAGAAAGAAACAACAATTACAAATTAATTTTCAACATGAGGAAGATGTAATTGCCAGACTTATTTTTCTTCTAAGCTTAACAATTTCCAAAATAAAAATAGGTCTTATTAACAAAAGTCATACACATTAAATCTTAGCGCATCAAATATCCCTGCATTTCTTTTACCACAAATCCACAATAATGTGAATACGGTTATCGTCACAAACAATATTCATCCTGTGGAGAACACCTATTTCTAATGAGCATTGGTATCAAAGTTAAAATATAAGCTGCGATTGAGAAATTAAGCACGCATCATTTCATACCTTGATACGAGCATTGTCGTACATTGTTGTGGTGAATGTGTCTTTCACTCACTCCAGCAATCCACCGCTCTATTACATTTTCAGACCAATGAAATTGTCGATTGTAATGTCTTTAATATGTCCTTGAATATAAGATCATTAAGTCATAATCACGGAAATTAAGAAAGTTGATATTTATATTAATGTTCTTTGAAATCACTATTTTTTTACTCCATTCGTCTCTATATCTAAGTATCCATTTGATTTTATTTTTGTCCTTAAATATAAACTCCTTTTTAAATTACTAGATACATTTATTATTTTTTCCTAAACATATCCCTAATTAATACTATTATTTTGTCTTGAAATATGAAAAGTCAAATTTAATACACATACAAACAAATGTCTATTTCGTAATATTAACACACAAAACAGACACATTAATTACACCGACAACTTTTCTTAAGAAATGTGAAAAATGGAATGAGTGCCTACATTAAGGAACGGAGGGAGTACAATTTTATCTTTAAGAGAAAGAGTTATAGTTTATGTTTTCAACATACTATTTATCGCTGATTGAAGAAAAAGATGCATAATAAATAGAGGAATGTAAATAAAAAAATAATTAATATAGTTAGAAATAGAAAAAATCTTGTAAAAAGGAATAAAAAATTCTCAAAATAATCTTTTAGTTAGGGACGGAGGTAATATAATTTTTTCTCTTTGTAATGGATTTTGAATACTTATTATACTCGTATAAATTAATAAACTTATCAAAAGAGAGATAGTAAAATTGATAACATTATCTTTTTGGAATCAATTTTGATAATACTATAGTAAAAGTAAAATTGCTAAAACTGCTTGATTTTTTATTTTAGCAAAAGTAAGCTAACCATGGTTCTTTTTTACCGAAAAAGAACTACGGCAAGAACCAGAAGAGCTTCTGTAGTAGGAGAAGTACTATTCGAAGAACTTTGTGTTGCACTCACCAAATATTGTTTAACAAAAAAAAAAGTGCAAATACATCACATGATAAACTATTTCAGCTATGTTGGTTGATACTTTTTATCCGTCGTCTATTATTTACAACATTCTAAAAAATTATTAAAAAATAAAATGAAAATACATAACATTTAGAAAACAAGATCAGAACCTAAATCAGAATACTTAAAAAGGAACTCAACCTCTACCTCATTAAAAACCTTATTAAAAAAATGTTGTGGGATAAAAAGTATAAAACAAACAACACATAAGGAGAAGAAAACTCTCGAGAGTGAACAACATCAACAAAATCATCCAATTTTGTTGAAGGCATACCCCAAGTATGGGCGATTATTTCATCATAGTCTTTGTTCTAAATTACAGTGTATAATATATATTACTAAAAAGTAAATTTGTAGCATCCAATACAAGAGAAACTGATCATTTATTTCTGTTTACACTTAACAATTTAGCCTTTAAACTAGTGTTCCATGTTTTTAGCTCCTCGAACAGAAACATCTATTAATCAGGGAGTATGATCAAAGGAAAGGGACACGTGGATAATGAAGAATGCTACAAAATGGAGAGGAAGCGAGGCCAAACATGGTGTGCCACATACACCCAACAAGAAACAAGAAATGCACTATCCACTGAAGTTTAGCAAAATAACAATAGTCAAAGCTAGATTTCACCATTTTTGAAGTATAAAAATTTGATGGAGGAATCAAAACTGAATGGTTTTAAAATGGACGAATCAATTTAATGAATGAGTAAAAATAGGATATCAAAATTTTAATTAAGCAAAAAAAAATAAAAATGAAAGGATCTTTCTCGAGCAGAGGCATGAAGTGGACCCTTTGTTGGACCTAAAATTCGGTTCGAAAATGAGACTACTTACTTAGCAGGAGATGACACCTAAAGTGATTTTATGGTATTAACAATGAACATCTCATCAATGCATGTATACTTATTTTTTTGAATGGTTTCTCTTTAATTTGGCCCATATTTTCCCTTTATTCTTAAAAATAACATTTGAGAGTTAATTTCTGAAACTTTTAAAAACATAAAAATGAAAAGAAAAAAAAAAAGGTCGTTCAAGAGTTATCTCTCCCAAACAATTAACACATTTTTTGAGGCCAAAAGAGCAACGTTTATTTCTCTGACTATCCTAAAAAACTATTGACAAGATTAAAATGGACATGAACAACAATATTAAAAAAAATTATTGATTTTTTCTAAAAAAAAATAATTTACGGATTTTGCGAGCAAGTATTTTAAAAACATTTGATTAATGACTGACTCTATAAAAGAAAAAATTATCTTAAAAATACAAATTGCCACTTTCGCTAATGCAATAATTACATAGCCTTTTTTTGTTTCTTAACATAGGTACATAAACCTTTTACTAGAAATCACGTAAACCACAAGACATGATTGTGATGAGATATTTCAGATCTTGATTAAATAATTTTTAGTCTTTTTTTCAGAAGGGTTTAATGTTACTCTTGTACATACTCTTATCATCAATATGAGTTATATATGATCAATGATCAAACTTGACATTTGTCTGCAAACTGGAAAAAGGCAAGGGATTGATTGTCAACATTGTGATATATAATCCATTATTGAAATTCAATAATTAATGCCAACAAAAGCATGTGGTAGATATGGAGAGACAATGAATTTGGTTGAGCTAAAATGTGGAACAATGTCTGCTGCCAAATAATAATAATATGTAGACTCTAGAATTGAACTGAAGACTTGAAGAAGAATAATAGAACCAATGTGGTTTCGTCTCCGTGTACGTTTGTCCAAGAAATGAAAAATCATATCATAGGGCATTGACACGTTGCTCGAAATGTCATTTTCTGAATTTGAATCACATTCCTTTCAACAGTAGTATGATCATGATGCTCACATCAAGTATCAATCTCTTTTTGTGTGTAGGTTCCAAATCTTTCTTTTAAAAGGGCTTATCTTGTTTATTTGGCTATGGTAATAATGATCAAAGAAAACGATAAAATGTACATGTCATGCATGATTGATTCTCAATCTAATATTAGACTAAAGTACATACAATCAATACAACCTAACATACTTGAAATATACATGCCCTTCTCAATTATAATTGACAATGAAAAGATCATGGTTGTTAGGCCTTCAACCTCAAATTATTTGTTCATACCCTTTACAAATGATCTCTAGCTAATTATGCACTCAACTTAAGTGCTTTCGTCAGTTCGAACATATTCATCTACATATCAGCAAGAGATCTATATGCCAATATATGAATGAATAATATGCAACACTTAAGTATTCATTTTACCATGTATTAATAAAGCACAATTTGACATATAAGAACGTGAGAATGTATTGTACTCTGAATAGATAGTTTGACTAACGTCTATCGTGAATAACGATTAGTTTGACTAACATTTATTTTAAAGAATAAATATAACATTATCTTTTTTTTTTTTTTTTGAAGGAAAATATAACATTATCTTAAATAGTATATGATGACTTATTTAAATATACAACATTTTATCTTGGAAAAAAATTCATGGTTATCATTAAGCTTGTAAAAAAAACTTCATGACTTCTAGTTGGCTCTCACTCATAATGGATGTTTCTTTCATAATCAACTTTAATTCCTACAGTTCCATCTCATCCTTCTTTATGCTCAAAGTTGTGCCAATTTTCCAAGGTTACTTATTTTTTATCCATTGTATGTTGCACAACATTGTAAGATTTCATTCCCATTAAACATTCTATTAGGCATTGTTTGGAACAAAGGAAGGAAACCTACCAGAAAAGAAAGGTTGTAGAAAGAAAGTGTTTCTATGGTTTGGTTTGATTATAAACAAGGTAGGAAAGAAGCTTTTACATGGGTCCCACGTCAAAAAGCAATCCTCTCTCTATCCTCTTCAAATTGGTGAGAAAGACTAGAGAAAGTATATATTTGGTGAAAAGACACAAAGCCCAAAACTTTATTTAGGGGAGAAAAACCCAAAATCATTTTATATAATATATATTAACTGAGATTATAATATAATGGGGTTTGCTAGAACACACCCACTAATTTTTATGTGGGAGTATTTTAGCAAAGCTACACCTTAAGGTGTATTTAATCACTTTTTAGTTATTTATTTACTAAAATACTCCTTCTAAAAAATAAGTAGGGTGTATTCTAGCAAATGCCTATAGGATTTGCTAGAACACACCCACTTGTTTATTTAGAAGGTGTGTTATAGCAACATACACCTTAAGGTGTATTTATTAACTTTTTAGTTATTACTTGCTAAAACACTTCCACATAAAAACTAGTGGGTCTGTTCTAGCAAATCTCTAATATAATAATTGTATATTTGTAAGTACCGTTTTTAAAAAATATATCTGCACGTATCGGAAAAATTACATGCAAATGGTTAATATTTATACATATATGCTACAATAAAATAATTTTTTATATTAGATTGATATCGTATAATAGATAAAAAAAATTATATAAGGGTATAAATGTCATTAATTAAATATGACTCATTCCTTCCTTTCACTTTCTATTTATTTTCACTCATTTCAAACAACCATGAAAATCCTCTCACTTTTCTTTTACTTTCTTTCCTTTAACAATCTTTCCTCTTACTATCTTTTCCTTCACTTTCTTTTCTCATCCAAACATACCTTAGTGATGTTGAATAAATATTTGAACGACGCCATTATTTAATGGTATTGTTGGATCATTTCCTTCCGATCTTTCTCTGGTAAACTTCACTAGTCTGCCTGTATCCTTATGCCTATACGTTGGTGGTTTGAATATGACTATGAGGAACCTCCACTCTAGGTGCTATAATGGTATTGCTTGGTGGTCTTACCCTTGACCTTGGGCTTAACTACCCCATCTTTCTATATTCATTTTTTGTGCTTCAAATTGAATCATTTTCTTCCAATAATCTCTATCTCTCTCTCTCAATATTCTTTTTCACTCTCTTGATCTTCTTTCAAAATTTAGAGAGAGGCTGACACAACTTGTAAAAATAGAAGGAATAAGAGAGTGTGAGACATCATCAATGGCTGCAATAATTGAGCAGTATCCTCCATCCATCCATTATATTATACAACAAATTTTTCATCATCGTA
Organism: Medicago truncatula; assembly: GCF_003473485.1. Classification (NCBI taxonomy): domain Eukaryota; kingdom Viridiplantae; phylum Streptophyta; class Magnoliopsida; order Fabales; family Fabaceae; genus Medicago; species Medicago truncatula. The sequence goes on along the minus strand of NC_053045.1, from coordinate 59,914,269 downwards.
TATTTTAAAGGGTTAAATATATTTTTCGTTAAAATATATATATATATCAATTTTTCGTTTTAATTTTTTTAAAAAAATTCTCCGACTTTTAGTCATTCAAATATATTTTAAATATGAATTTTTAAACGCCAAAAACATAAAAAGTTCATATTTAAATTGATAATATTAATAAAAATATATTTGAAAAAAGTAATAAATACATCTAATAATTTATAGCGAGTCTTGTATTTGAGGACACCATTTTCTTTTTATAAATGATCTTATAATTAAAAACAAAAAAGTGTTAATTATTTACTTTGCCAATAATACATTTATGTATTTATTGGAGTGAGGGTGATGTATGAACTGACATGTCAAATAATTATTTTATTTTTTTGTCAGCAAGAAAAAAACAAAAACAAGACTAAGGACTAATCCACATCATTTTATATTGATGGATTATATTTATATATATAAAAAATAATTAGATAAGAATGGAAGTCAAACGAAAAACAAGTTGCATCGTTAGGTCGTTTTGAATGATAAATCTAATCATCGTAAAAAAAATTAGGATTAATTATTAAAATTGACCATGTCCTATACACGATGTTTGAAAAATGACCTTATAATAAAAAGAAGGTAAAATTACACATTTAGTCTCTTAACTTAGTTTTAGATAACAGTTTGGTCCTTTATTATTTATTTTTTTCATTTCCGTCAAAGACTCAAAAAATCAAAGCAACGAAAATCTGGACCTAAAAAATGAATTTTGAGTTGATTTTTGTAAAGTTTTGTAGCATTCAGGCTATTCTTCAATATATTTTCATTTTTCAACTAAAGTGGGCAAAATTGCAATTTTGTTCCGAGTAAACATATATTCATGGGTCAAATTTTGTTCCTAAATTTTTGAAGTTTCTAAACGAGGAACAAATTAATTATGAATAGTTTTAAAAATTCATAATCACGAGGAATGAAAATTCATAATTAATCTGTCTTTCGTTTAAAAACTCCAAATTTTAGTGGTGGTGGATCTTATGATGTTATAAACATGCTAGAAAAAATAGGGAACAAAATTTGATCAGTGAGTATATGATTACTCAGACCAAAATTACAATTTTGAACGCTTTGGTTGAAAAATTAAAATAAATCAAGGCTTAGTCGCAATGCTACAAAACTTTATAGATCCTTTCAATGTTTATAGAGGTGTCTAAAATAAACCAACTCAAAACTCATTTTTTAGATCTATATCTTTGTTGTTTTGTTTTTTTTGTTTTTGACGCTTTAAAAATGACATGAATCTTTTCACGAGTACTATGCATCCAAGCCCATCAATTTTGTTAAATAGAAAAATTTGATCCGTCATTTCTTGTTTTCTGAAACATTCAAGATGATTTCCCCTGCTGTATATATAGCATGATTTTTTTTTTTTTAAATGTGATTTTCATTATTCACCTGCTATTTTTACATCCATAGTTCCTACAAACACATGGAAATGACCAAAAAATTCATAATTTCTTGAATTTTTTCATTAGACACTCGTGACTATTTCCCTTTAGTTATAAGTCAGCGGTAATTAACTACTGCTGAGATGTTTTTGGCCATTTAATGTGTTTTTAGGAAACAATGGATGTAAGAAAAGGAATTTTCATTTTATGATGGTGTCTAGACGCAAAATGGGCTTAGTTGTAAGTAGTACTACAAGAGTGCAAGCCCAAAAGTTTGTTCTTTCTCCACAAGGGGATTAGTTTGTGCTAGTGAATTATGACATTTTTTTAATGCTTCCGGAAGTTTGGTACTGCCGTGTCCAACTAATAGAAAATTTAATGTAAACAAAACTAATAAATTTTTAGAATTTGATTTTGGAATAGCATAGTCTCGCATTAAATGAGATATGACCGAACAATATGTTTATAAATGAGGTTAGTTTCACCTTTAAACCCAATTTTATAAGGATGTATTAAGTTATATATAAAAAAATTAATATTATATCAGAATTTATTCAAGATCAATTAGACAATATGTTACCAAGTCACGAGTTCTACACTAAGGAATATATGTTGGACAATGTCTTTATAAGTATGGGCACGAGCCAAACCAGGTTATAGCCAGGATGGGTTGTCGCCACCCCAAAGGAAAGAATATTGAGAGCATTATACTTTGCCTATTAATCCCTAAAAAAAAAACTTTGCATATTCATATCCGCCCCTCACAATTAGTTTATAACTTTCAATTTCTTTACTTAGGCCCCGTTTGGATTAGCTTATTTTAAGTTTATCTACTCTCATAATTTTGTTTAAGACGTTTGGATAAATCAATAAAAATAGCTTATCATAATTTCATAAGCTGCTTATGCCATATTTTAATAAGCCCAAATTTTAAGCTTTGTATATAATACGGAGCTTATGCCATTATAATGTCACCAGCTTCGATTCTCGCATTCCACTTTATTCAAAACCTATAATTTATTTAATATGTAATTATCTTTTGCTGTGACGAGTAGAGAAAGGGGCCTAATTCGTTATATACAATCACCATTTAATATACAAATTACAAACGTAACTTAACCTTTATATTTATATTATTATATTTTATACTTGTGATGTAATACATTTTTTTAGAATATATATAATATTATAATCTTGATTAATTTTGTCAAAAAAAAATCTTGATAATGGTGGTTTGATTATTTGATTTTTTTCTTGTTAAATTAAAAATATTTTAAAATTTTATAATTGTCACACCCAAACACTTCAATTTATGTAAGTACTTTTTAATACACATATCCAAACATAAAGAGCTTATCAAATATAAGAGCTTATGATATAAGCTCTAATGCTATAAACATCTATATAAGTTGTTTATCCAGATGGAACCTTATTCATCCAAGTGATGAAGCATTGGAAGTTTTACCCCACACCCCTACATTTATTCTTTGATCCCAAGATTTGATCCAAACTACCTAAATTACCCTTTTATAAAAGATAAAATCCAATAGTCACTTTCACTAGTTCTGAGACAAAACAAATGCGTTACCGGAAATCCTTTCTTGTTGCCGGAATCCTTTATGTCGGAAAACCTTTCAATTTTGTTATTCTTTTACAACAATCGATTGATTTTGTTCCCTGAATCACTAATCGAGGTTTTAAGAATTTGACACCGATCTTTCTGGATTTCGTTCCAACCACTCGAATCTACTATTTTTTTGTTGACATAATTTTTGTGATTGAAACTAATGTATGTTTTTTTTTTGACTTAATTTTTTAATTTTCTATGGAAGCAGATTTGTTGCAGGGAAATAATTTGTTGAATTCAAGGAGGTTTAAAGTGTTACTCCCTCAGTCCCAAATTGTATTACGTTTTGAGCATTTTACACATGTTAAGAAATGCAATTAATATTGTGTAGGAAAAAGATATTATGAGTTGTTTTACAAAATCGTCCTTAATAAATGATATGAGAAAATTAAATGAAGGAATTAAAAGAAGAGAGAATAATAAATAGTTAAGGATATAATAGAAAAAGTAACATTAATGTTTCATTGGTATTGTAAAACGATATATAATTTAGGACAAATATTTTTTATAAAGTGACATACAATTTGGGACGGAGAGAGTAAAAAATAGTTTTTATGGAAGCATTTTGTTCCCAGTAAAAAGTAAAAACATAAGCATAGTTTTTAACAATTTGTTGAATTATCGAACGCTCTTTTCTAGCTTTAGTAACAAAAACCTTCAGTATTTGGGAAGTTTCATTGGAAACATAAGCATGTTGTTAAAGAAATTGAGTGTTACATCTGTTTGTTGATTCAAAAACGTTTATACTGATTTCTGGAAGGAAAAAAAATACAAATCGGAATTGTTCAAACTGAAAAATGTGGGGGTGAAGTGGTGAACTCATGCTTTGGGAAATGCAGAAAGGGAGGGTGAAAAATTAACGTGTAAAAGGTTAAGTGACTAAAAGGATAAAATTGGAATTTTGAAAAATTTGTAAGGGTGAAAGTATATGTGTAGGGGTATTGGGTAAAATTTCCTGAAGCATTGCTACTGCCAAGGCCTTCTTTTTTTTAGAGGAACTGCCAAGGCCCAATCATCAAAATATATATACACACACACGAGATGAAGCATCCCAGTAATCAACTACTCCTTTAAAAAAAAAAATCTACTATTACAATAAGAACTAATAAAAGACTTGTATGACACGATAATTATATAAAAAAAACAAGTACATTGGTAATATTTTGAAATGTTTAAAATGTTAAATAAACAAATTAATATTGATAATTTTTAATGCTTAGTTGGGTCAAGATCTTTTGAAAGACGAGATAGATTCAAAATAAGTTAGGGTCTTTGTAAAAAACGCCTCAATGTTTGTTGAAATCACAATATAAATTGTAAAGAATTTGGGAATCATATACCTTGTAAGAAATTTAGTTTATAGCCATTCGACAATACATAACATACTTTGATGATTGTAATTGGTTGATTATAGTACATAAATCCTCGAGTAACCTGAAACAAAATCTCTCTTAGATAGAAACTAGATGTAGTAACCATGTTGATTGTAAACTTATATAAATATAATGTGTCTTCATCTCTTTATTTACTTGCACATGTTCTTAATGGTTTAACTCAAGCTTTACTTTATTTTATAATTGAGTTAAATGATTTTATAAAAAAAACTATGTAAATTGGAAAAGTGTTTTAAGAAAGGATTTTGAAAAAGGGCCTTCTTAATCAACCTTAAAATAATCAACGCAATTCAAACATCCATTTCTCATGTTTTTTCCACCTTCATTAATTTTTGGTTTTCAAGTCCTTATCCCCATTTATTGTTTTTTTGTTTGTTTAGAATCTCCTTTTATTGTTTTTCTTTTAACGAAATCTTTTTTGTTTTGTTATTGAATTATCTCCTTTTTCTTTTCTTTTAATAACCCATTATTTTCTCCATCCTTTTTGATCAAACATATTTTAACCTTTTTTTTGGTAGAATCTATGTTAACCTTAACCTATGTAAACCTTTAAATAAAGCTATGTTGCGCAAAACTAGATATTGAAGTCAAGAGTTAAATAAATGATGATACTCATTTTAAAAATGTCTTTTTTAAAAGGCTTACATTTACGATGTTAACCCTCCGATACTTGTCGATTTTGGAGAATAATTTTGTTTTACTTTTTTTTTTTTGTCAAATAGTTTAGTTGTTAGAGCTCACACATTTAAATGTGGAGAAGTGGGATGTCCGGAGTTCGAACCCCGATCCCTGCATATAATATGCAATATAGCTACTAACTGAGCTAAACTCACGGGATTAATTTTGTTTTACTTTACTTGTCACTTTTAAGTTAAGTGCAACATTAATTATTGGTTTGTCAATAATACTTGTAAAAAGAGAAATAATAACATGAAATAATAAATGGTTAAGAGTATTATAGAAAAACACAGAATTTTATCAAAATTAAAAAAAACTATATTTCTTAGTATGTATAAATTCCTCAAAAGCAACAAGAATTGTGAAACGAATAGAGTAATTTTAAACTAGTCACTCTAATCCTAACTATTAGAGAATATTATTTTGTAGGTCCATGAAATAACTAATGTATTTTATTTAGATACATCAACTATACGATGACTAATCTCCGTCGAGAATATGTGGAGCACCTAAGGTGTATTCTCCTCTCCCATACATATTTTTTCATATACACGAGTAAGGAATAGAACCCCTAATCATATGCTTAAGATATCTAAATTCTTTATCACTTAGACGAATCCATTGTTATATGTGTATACATTATAATTATTATTTTTAAAATAACCGTCCAATTTTCAATTCTTATTAGATCCTGTAAAACTAGTTTCCACTTGCATGAGTCATTTTAAAATACTGTTAAAAAAACAAGATCACAATATTTCAACGTCACATCACTGTAGAATTATTTAGCCCAAAAATGATTAGTATATTAATATGGTGAGTATCTTTGTTGGAGGAAAAATAAGAATAAGAGAGGAAAAGAAGACTAAGATTGCAGCAAAAATAAAAAGAAGAAAGGCTTTGTATTGGAAACAGTTTTGTAAGACTGACTTTACTACTGAGTCAGTGAGTGAATGAATTCCATATAGAGTTATAAAGACTACTACTACTACTCCATCTCTCTCTGTCTCATAGTCAGTCACACACAATAAAGAGAGAGAGAAGAAGAAGAAGAAGAAGAAGAATAATCTGAAGAGATCCATTGAATTTGAATTTGAATCCTTCTTCTTCTTCTTCATACATACTCTCACCAACTTCATCTTCTTCACTCATTCATTACTTTCTGAACTACAACCTCGATCTTTTCTCCATTTTCAATTTCAATGGCTACCACTTCTTCTTCACTCTACACGTGGCTTGAACCATCTTGCATGTCAGTCACGTGCGAAGCTGACCGTATCAGAACATCTTTTCACTCTCGCAGAACCCACAACAACACTCTTTTTCGATCCAATTTCAATACTAAACAAAAACCATTCATTCATTCTGGTAATCTCAACTTTACATTTTTTTTTTATTATCTTTTCTTATTCATCGTTAAATCTGGGTTTTATTTATTTATTTATTATTTTATTAAAAGCTTGTGGGTTTGGTTTGGATCTTTGTCTTGGGTTGGTTTTGCTTTAAGTGGGGTTGGTCGTTTGATTCATTTTAATTCATGGTTATGTTTGTTTACCTGCTTTACTCTACTAGTATTGTTTTTGTTTCATTGCGTGAAGGAAAATTATAATGTTTGGTTGGTTGGTAGAGTGTGTGTGTGTGTGTGCCCATGTGCCATTTAAACTCTCCATTGTTTTTTGAATACCTCGTACATATCGTATGTATGGGCACACCCTCTAAATCATAATCATTTTAGACTCTATATGCAGTTGTTGTTCTTTTTATTCCAATTATCACTTTTATGTAGTGTTTCATTTTACTCCAAGATTCTTCATCACATGCAAACAAAGTTGCTTTAAATTAAAGAGCTATTTTGTGTTTTAAATAAATAATAATTTTCCCTCAATTATTAGTTATGAAATTAAAAATATTGATCCATGTATGGGCATGGCAAACTCTCGGTCTCTGTTTTTTCAGGGGAGGATTCTTTTCAATCTTCTATGCGTAAAATTTTGTTGGGTTTAATTGTGAGTGGTTATTCCCACACTGCCTGTGAATGGATAAAATGTTGGATACATAAGCGTGTGACCCATATACTTAATGTGTTAAGGTTTTGTGTGGAGATGCGCATCTCCCTCTCTTGTGGTCCTGGAGCATTGGCCAGTTGTTGCTTCCAGGAGCATGCGGTGTCTCCCTCTCTTGTCAGGGATTCCTCGTTATTATCGATGAAAAATATATATATGATTTTGTGTAGAAGCTGCATCATAAGCGGTTTGCCTCCATGTTCATCAGTATTTTGAACTCTGAAGAGATTCCATGTAATCCTAGCACAATGCTCCTCAGAGATGATACTATTATTATTCTGTCCAAATCATCATAAGGTTCCTAACAGAAAAGATACTAAATGAATTATCCCGCAATCCCTATCCTTCATATAACTGTCATTCCCCTCTAACTCCCCAATTCAGCACATACATGCTTAGGCTAAAACCCGGTACCTAACAACTTCCATACGAATGCGATCAATTCACTTTAGAAGGTAAAAAGTAAAGTAGTAATCTCAGCAGATTTTTTATAGTTGGTATTTCAAAGCATCCGTGATTTGTTATACATATGGACATTACATCAAATACTGATGAGAAAATTAACTTTGGAGATTACTTACATCACCCTTTATTCACTTTAGATTAGCCAAATCTGCTTCCATATGACAAGATATAATATCAAGATGACTGTTTAAAATAAAAATATACTTTCTTGCAAAGCCAAATGTTACCTTCTTTGAACGATGATATGGTTTGAACTCCAAGGTTGTGTTGATGTGGAAGAAGCAAGACAATTTAAGAACATGTTTTATTTTCCATTATTCATGTTTTATCTTAAAATTGTTGTGTGCTAACCTATGCCTTGGAATTGTCAAATTTCAAGGTAAAACAATGGCAGTAGCTTTGGAACCTGCCCAAGAGGTCACAATAAAGAAAAAACTTCCTACAAAGCAAAGACGGGTAGTTGTGACAGGCTTGGGCGTGGTTACACCACTTGGTCATGATCCAGATATCTTCTACAATAATTTACTCAATGGTGTTAGTGGTATAAGTGAGATTGAGAATTTTGATTGTGCAGAATTTCCGACAGTAAGTTTTATTTAATTCAAATCGTATTTTCCAGTTGTCGCGTGCTGCAGATTTTGTTCTCAATATTTTCTTTCTTCAGAGGATTGCTGGTGAAATTAAGTCTTTTTCAACTGACGGATGGGTAGCACCAAAATTTGTAAAGAGAATGGATAAATTTATGCTCTATCTGCTAACAGCTGGAAAAAAAGCATTGGTGAATGCTGGAATTACTGAAGATGTGATGGATGAGTTAGATAAAACCAAATGTGGAGTTTTAATCGGCTCAGCATTAGGTGGCTTCAAGGTAGTTTGATTTTATAACTAACAGCACCATAACTTCTTTAGCACTTGCAACACATGTTTGTCTTGCAAGTTCAATTTTCTGAAATCCTATCACATTTATTTGTGTGACTATTTTGTTTGTGTTGTGGATTGAACAGGTTATAAGTGATTCCATCGAAGCTTTACGAATATCATATAGGAAGATGAATCCTTTCTGTATTCCTTTTGCAACAACAAATATGGGCTCTGCCATGCTTGCAATGGATCTGGTTCGTTTAATTAGTTCTTGGAGTTTACTATAGACACCATAATTGGGTGTCTTGGTGTTTGTCATAAGCTTCAATTTTATTTTTTGTTGGGCCATGTCCAGTAAAGATTTCTCTTATGGATTGCAGGGATGGATGGGCCCAAATTATTCTATCTCTACAGCTTGTGCGACAAGTAACTATTGTATATTGAATGCAGCAAACCATATCATCAGAGGTGAAGCCGTAAGTATTTTACTTTAATATATCTGTTCTTGGGAAATAAACAACATTTCTCATATTTTAACCACCTTTTGATTATCTTCATTCTTTTGTGTGACTTGTTGTTGAATGATATTTCCTTTTTATTAAAAGATGCTAACGGTTTTGATCAATATGAAATTTTCTGTAGGATGTGATGCTTTGTGGGGGCTCAGACTCTGCTATTATTCCAATTGGTAATCTCTTTTGTTCTTTAATTTTTGGCTAGTGTGGATTTATCTTGCCATAACTCTATTATTAATCAAATGATATTTGGTGCAGGTTTGGGAGGCTTTGTGGCATGCAGGGCACTCTCCCAAAGGAATACCGATCCTTCTAAAGCGTCACGCCCTTGGGATACTGTAATACTTATTCAAATCCTATTTTTTTTATCCCTGTACTGTAGTAAGATGAATGTGCCTTGAGTTTTATAGTAATCTTTGTGGCATTTATCCCGACCTAGTGGAAAAAGACTCTGGTTGTTATTATTTTATAAATTAAAAATTATAATTCACAAACACCAAAAGTTGCATATCATTTTATACACCTAGAATACAAAGACACCAACTAAAATTTATAAGGAATAGAACAATAAGAAACTGCAAAGACAACGAGAAATTTTACTCAATTCCTTAAGCAGACACATTGTATCGATTTATATGCTCGTTAAAATTCAACGATTTTGACGAAGTAATGGTTATATTATATGAACTGCCAAGTCCCAGAGACTAAAATATTGCAGTTCCTGTAGTTTTAGTTTGTATTTTCATCCTTTACTTCATTTTTCCCTGCACTTGTGTTCCTAACCAACATCTTGTGGTTATGATATTACAGAATCGTGATGGATTTGTCATGGGGGAAGGGGCTGGTGTTTTGGTTTTAGAAGAATTGGAGCATGCTAAGGTACTTCTAAGATCTAATGATTTGACTATTTAAAAATAACACAAGCCCTAACCTTGTGTTATGCCTCATTATTCAGTTTGTTTCAATAGTGTTAAAACACTTGATAAATCTGTTCTACCTTGCGTTAGGTTATATTTTCCACACTCTTTAAAACATTTTTATGATCCCTAAATTAAATAATGCTATCACTTTTATTACATGTGTACTTCCTGGTGACATCCAATTTTTTACCTCGCAGAAAAGAGGTGCAAACATATATGCAGAATTTCTTGGTGGAAGTTTCACCTGCGATGCATATCACGTGACTGAGCCACATCCTGATGGTAAATTTTGTACCTTTAATGTCCTTTTTATGAGTTTTAATACATAAATCATCTGTAGCAATATTAATCACTATTGTATAGACATCTTCATGAGGACTATCTGGGTCTAAACATACCATACATTCAGGGTTTTAAGAGAGAACTGTGAAATAAGAAGAAAGCGTGCGTTCTCAGAATTAATTTCATTTATATATATTAAAACTATTTCGGGCATGCGATTTCCCCTTCTTTGCAGCTTACTTCTTTTGCGATTTTTTTTTTTGATCAATTAGCCTCTGAATTTGCATGGTCAAAGCTTATAGATAGCTGATTTTAAAATGACCATCATTTATCATTTGGTCTACACAATATAGTGACAGTGACCATCGTGTCTATATTCTGGTAGGCATGTTTTGAAATAAAATAAGTGTATGTATGTTTTCCGGGTCATTTTAATGCGAAAGAGGAGTTTCTGCATTCTGTTTTTTAACTTTAACTTATATTAAGATATGAATACAGTTTCATCCTATTATCTTAAAATTTTTGGAATTTAATTACAGTTTCATCATAAAATTCTAGAATCTTTTAAGAGATTAACTACATCCTACCAGACTTCCTTTACATTTCTAATTTTGTGTGGCTTATTTCTCGGAACTTGGGCTTAGAGGCCAGCTCTATCCCATAAAACCGATTTGTCCTGTAATGACTTCCCAAACCTTATATGCATCACCTAATGAGGCCAGCTCTATCCCATAAAACCATATTTCTAGGTAATGTGGGACACCTTTCTCATGCTTTAGGATTAGACGTATATAATGCGGACTAATGGGGGTTGTGGAATAACATGGAGCGCATATGAATGTTGGTGGAGTAACAAAGATCTCTGCCCACTAACAAGTTTATGGCAGGCTCTGATACCATCTAAGAATTTAGGTTTGTAAAGTGAGGACTACCCAAACCATATAAGCACTACCTAGACCGTATTTCTAGTTGACGAGGGACTTGCAAAACCTCACTCATGCTTTAGGAGTTAGGACTGAACATCTAAAGTGTGGACCAATGGGGTTTTTGGAATAACAGTAAGCTATGATATCTTCTTAGAATTTGGACTTGGAGCCTAATTCAATCTCACAAAACCAGCTTATTGTGTAAGCCTTATAAGCACCACATAAGTCATATCTCTAGTTGCTGTGGGATTTTCAACACACCCCCTCATGGTAAGGGTTGGTCATTTGGACTTGGAATAAAAAAGATCTCAACAATATCGTATTTTTTTTTTTAATTATATTATGTGCTTTATGAGAATTGATACTTACATCCGAGGTGCTCCTTAATCATGAATTTCTACTTCTTTATCCAATCGAAAATAGGGGCTGGTGTAATACTTTGCATTGAAAGGGCATTGGTCCAATCGGGAGTTTCAAAAGAGGATGTGAATTACATAAATGCTCATGCTACATCAACACCATCTGGTGATCTTAAGGAATACCAAGCTCTGATTCATTGTTTTGGTAAAAACCCTGAGGTAAATTATCCCTTTTCATGTTATTATTAATGATATCACATATACTGTTGTTCTTACCAATATGTTTTATTTATACAGCTTAGAGTGAATTCTACGAAATCTATGATCGGTCATCTACTAGGTGCATCCGGTGGTGTAGAAGCTGTAGCAACAGTACAGGTGAAATTTAATGAATCAATTGTTTATGAATTCTAAATAATGAGATGGAGTTTGCAACAAAAAGTTTATGATCTTCGTCTTTCCTTGATATATAGGCAATCAGGACAGGGTGGGTTCATCCTAACATCAACCTTGAAAACCCAGATAAAGATGTGGTATGTTACCTGCCACAACATTGACATTTTGTGTGTGCGCGCGTATGTTCCATTATTGATATGGCAATTATCTAATTTGGTTGTTTAAATTACATAAAAACAGGATACTAAAGTGCTTGTAGGCCCAACAAAAGAGAGATTGAAAATCAAGGCTGCCTTGTCCAATTCATTTGGATTTGGGGGACACAATTCTTCAATTGTATTTGCCCCTTATAAATGAAGCAGATTTCAGATTATACTGCATTCATGTTATTATAAAGAAGGTATGTATTATGCATGTGAGTTAAAAGGAGGTTTTGTTTTACTCTTCATTTTTACTGCTCCATTCTAAGACACTTTTTTTTTTTTTTTTTTTTTACCTCACAGTTACCAAGTACCAAGGCAATGTGTTGCATATTAACTCTACTCCTTGGTTGGGTGAAAATATATATTGAGAGGGGTATATTATGCCTTGTAGAATCAGAAAGTGCATAGATATGTGGTGCTTGTGGTGGGAGCGAGTGGGTTTATCCTCTATCTTAGCATGAATGGCTGAAGTAGGAATTGACCCCCCTTTGATGTAAACTTTTAACAATAACAACCACTTGGTTGGCTATCATATACTCTTCTATTTTTTTTTGTTTTATTTTCATATTAGTAGTACACCTGGCTGCACATTGAAAAATAAAAAATTTCAGTGATTATTCACAGAAATTTATATCCTTGAGATTCATTCAAATTTGATGACAGTTGACTTTTTGATAAGTGGAGCTGTCAATTGATAGTGATTATAGATTTTGTTATGCGTTAAGACTCCATTAATTTTAAGTGAATATATCGCATTCAATGTTGCAGTACTCACCTTATTACATCAACATTCAACACTCACCTAACACAGCTTACTAGTATTACATACGGTAGGGATGTCAATGGGGCGGGGGAAGGGAGTACACTCCTGCTCCCCATCCGGTCCTTGTCACTCAAATTGTCCCCATGTTCGTTCCCCACCACAGGGAGTGTTTCCTCCCCATTCCCATCTCCTCAGATCTCCAAGCTTCTCGTGAGACCCGATCAACATGAAAAAAAACAACTAAATTTCTACTACTTTCAAATAGATTTTATGTTAAATAGTTCGTAAACGAAGTTGAAATTCTATCATAAAACAAATATTACGACCTTATAGCGAGTCTTATGACAACAATAAACATTACATATAAAATAATTTTATACACATACTATGTGAAAAGACAAATAAATATAAGATATAAAATCTTTGTACACAAGGACAGGTCCTTGCGGAGTGGCAGGTACAGGTAGATCCCCAATGCCAAACTACTCTTGGGGGAATTTCTCCACCATCTTTATCCTTACAGGGAAAATTCCCCACCGGTCGAGTTCTCTCATCCTCATTCATAAATGCAAATTGACATCCCTAACATTGTCAATCATCTACGAAGCTTCTCATTTCCTTATGTCAGTTTCTAATGCTATTGTTATAAAACCTGATCTCCATGACAAAATGGCGAGCTCTTTATACCGCCTGACCTTCCACCACCATGATGTTGTGGATTCCGATTTCTGATCATGTTCCAAGCTGGAACTGCCATAAATCGGAATCGAAGTGTTAATTAAAGAGCATAAGCCTAACCATGAGAAACTCCTGATTTATAGTCTAACTTTTAAAGTGAGACTTCAAAGGTGGAATTCCTAACATGCAGCAATGATCTTAACTGCCATATACTGATATACTAGTAATTTGAAGTTTTTTTCACCTTGTTGATGAGTTCTTACTACTTGCCGCCCATCTTGTATGAGAATCCGTTGGAATTGTGGTGGTGAGTGTTCCAACTTCCAACTAATTCCAACAAAGATGGTGAAATATGATGCACATTTTTAGATATTTCTAGAATAAATTGATAGAATAAATCAATACTTCAATTATGTAATGTTAAGTAACGATGAACATGTTTATAATTTTCTATAATACCACATAATAAACTAATACTACATTCATATGATGAAATGTCATAAAAATTCAAGAATGCATCTAGAACTAGAATCTACCTCTCAAACTTATACGCAAACTTGCAATTTATTCAAGCCTTTGAAACGTAATGTTAATAATAATGAAGGTTTCACATATTCTATAATCCTGCGATTAAGTTAACTACTAATGTAAATGTATTGCCTCTTATCCCATGTCACTAAACATTCTACTGTTCACACGAGCTTTGCTCAATTGATAGGAAAATTGTACTATATTGAGTTGAAGTTCAAATCTCGGATATTTATTTATCTTGAAGGGAAGTACCAACTTGGCTAAAAATTATGTACTCAGGTTTCTTTCATGCAAGGTATACATCACTTGAACATTCAAATCGGGTTAATTTTATTTTTAGAAAAAAAAAAGTATGAAGAGAAATAAAACATTTTAAAAAATACCATGATGCATGTCATTGAGATACAATACAAACAAGTTGATTGCATGTGTCAAAAAAAGAAGAGTTGATTGCAATTCTAGTCAGCGCAGATCCAACTCGATCCCTTGATCGTTGGCATCTTATCTTAATATTTTATCACTCCCTCTGTCCCTCGTTGGCATTTTAAAGATAGTTTGTTAAAGAAATAATAATACCGTCGACAATTTTAGATAGTACAATTAAAATTCTTAAAAAAATCGTAAGAAGCTAACATAGTATTAAGAAAGGTGGCATACATTGATGACAGCTACCAGGAAGCATTGAATTTTATAAGTTGATGGAGTAAACTTTCTTTTTTCTCAGATCACGTGTTTTGATAAACTAATCGCTCAATCGCATGGTCTCCAATAAAGCTTGACGAGAAATATTCATATAACTATAAGGCATATACCGTTGTTGTGTGCAAATGTGAGTTATATGTCCTATATCGAATATAAGAGTAAATGTTGAACACCTTATAAATAAGAGGACTCATAAACTCATTGTCTTAAGGTTTTGGGTAAAAGTACGATGTCTCTCTTACTTATGGGATTGTTCTAACCTCGATGTGGACGGTCTCCCAAACTTCCCTCATGACCCAACATATACTGCATTGACCATTGCAAAAGATATGTACAAAGAAAAAAACCATTGCAAAAGAAGACAAAGAAAGTGAAAGTCAATGGATTAGAAGACAAGTTGTATTTGGAAGTGGAAATGGACATTCCTTGATAGGATCACAAGAATAGGGCCTTGAGAGTTGAGACAATTGTACAAGATAAGAACAAATTAAAAAGGATCACGTACGTACCACCAATATGAATTACTTCATAGTTGATGCACGGTAGACAAAAGCTTTTTCTATTTTTCTTTCAAAAAAACTTAAATTTAGTAGAATACACGAGTGAAATACAATAGTACTTGATCCATCAACCTCATAGAAGTATTAAGGTAGTTGACCCACATAACAACAAACAAAAAACACCTAAAAATTAATACAAATAAGATAATTCATAATCCAGTCGTAAACCAAACAAAATCCCCCACTCTTCCTAGCAAAATAACAACCTTCAAGAGATAACTTTAATATCACCAACAACAACATCTACCCTCAGAGTCTTCTAAGGTAACTTTAATATCTCCCAATTTTTTTAAATTGTTACATGTCAAATTAACATGAGACCATCACGATGCTTACTTACTATTCAAAGAGGAAAAATAGAAGTTATAAAAAATGTCCGGTGTAAAACAATATCGGTGCCCACCAATGAAAACAACTAATATCACATTGAAATAGTGAAATCACAAGTACAAACCAAGTGTTCTTCGATGTCTTAAACTCACAGACACCAAACACATATTCTTAGTATGGCCCGCCTCTAAGGATACCCTTAGTTCAAAGGCAACCACGAGTTGGAAGCCTAAAAAAAAATTTGCCACACAATTTGGACCTTTGGTCGTCCAAGACTTGCCCAATTTGCTCTCAAACCTCTTCTAGTTGTCGCCAGAAAAGTTGAAACCGATAATAACTTTTTTTCAAGAGCCCCATATAAAAACTTAAAAGAGAAAAGACCGGATTTGTCAAGAGTCCGAGTTCAAATATCATCACCAATACTAGTCTTATATATGCTCTCTAATTTACACCCAAAATTCATCAAAAAATTGTTGTTCCGAAAAGAAGAAATTCCACAGAGCACGGAACCCATATATCAGAAATAGTTTTAGATTTTTGGAGCAACATATTAATCATCTCATTTTTGACTTTACATTTCTAGTTTTCATTTCTTAAAGTGTCTCATGTTTTATTTTTTTTTATCATTTTAATAATTGGGACTGAGTCTTGGCAATGAAGCAAATGAAAATACTAATGATTTGGTTGAGTTGTTGATATGGTCATATGGCAATATACTATCAAGTAAGAATCATATTAAAACACTTAGCTTTGAATAAATGGAAAGTAATTTTCATTATTGAGTAAGTAGAATAGTGAGGCACACCTAAGTATATATACTGTACATGTATTGTAACAGAAGTGGAAGATATATAGTTAAGCCTAACTAATGCAATAAGCTGTACATCCACCACTAACTAATGCAAAAATTAAACTAGCACTACAACCACTAACTAGCATTTACATTAATATCTCCCCTCAAGTTGGACTATGGATAGAACATAGACCCAACTTGAACATGAAAGACGAGAAAGCAGGATGTAGGAGTGGCTTAGTGAAGACATTAGCCAGTTGAGAGGTGCTTGGTATCGGTAGCAAATGAATGAGCTTTGATTGAATTTTCTCGCGAATCACATGGCAGCTCGATGTGTTTACTCCTTTCATGAAAAGTAGGGTTGTGAGATAAGTAAATAGCGGACCTACTGTCACAAAAAACAGAAGCTGGATCTGAAAATGCTATCTTGAAATCTTGAAAAATGTATTGTAACCATTGAAGTTCACAAGTTAATGAGGCCAAAGCTCTATATTCGGCCTCTGTTGAAGACCTGGAGGCAGTATTTGTCTTCTTGGACTTCCAAGAAATTAAAGAAGAACCAAGTAACACACAAAATCCTGTAATAGACTTTCTAGTTTCAGGACACCTTGCCCAATCAGAATCAGCAAAAGCACTAATCTTCAAGGGACTAGACGCGGAATAAAATATGGCTTTGGCTGGAGCAAATTTGAGATACTTAAGAATGCCCATGGCAGCATTGTAGGAAAAACTGATGTTTGGTCGAGTATGTGTCAAATAAAGAAGTCTTCCTATAAGTCTTCTATAAGAAGTGGGGTCATCCAAAGGAGCACCATCGGTGCTAGAGAGCTTAGTAGTAGGATTAAAAGGAATATTGGAAGGTTTAGTTCCTAGTAGACTAGCATCTTGAAGAAGTTCAAGTGTATATTTTCTTTGATTGACAAAGATCCCAGTGTCAGATCTTGGAATTTCTCAGTTTTCCAAGATCTTTAATCCTGAATTTCTGATCCAAAAACGCTTTGACAGCTTGTATCTCATGAACAGAGTTGCCGGCAAGAATAATATCATCAACATACACCAATAGTGCAGTAAAACTAGTAGATGTAGACTTTATATATAGAGAATGATCAGATTGTGAGGGAGTATATCCCAAAGAAACTAAAGAGGAAGAAAGTTTGGAGTACCATTGCCTACTAGCTTGTTTCAAACCATAAATGGATTTGTGCAATTTACAAACTTTGTTGTGGTCCTTAATGTGAGAAAAACCAGGAGGCAAGGACATGTACACATCCTCATTTAAATCACCATGCAAGAAAGCATTATTTACATCCAATTGTTCAAGATGCCACCCCTTAATGGAAGTCAAAGCTAATAAAACCCTAACCGTAGTGATTTTGGCAACCGGCAAGAAGGTATAAAAATAATCAACTCCTTCTAATTGAGAATACCCTTTAGCGACTAACCTAGCATTGTAACGCTCAATTGAACCATTTGCATGATATTTAACCTTATACACCCATTTGCAACCAATAGGAACTTTGCCATGGGGAAGATCAACTACAGACCATGTTTTGTTCTCATCAAAAGCAAGTAATTCAGCATTCATAGCATTCCGCCAACACTCAAATTTAGATGCCTGGTTATAGCTTGTAGGTTCAACTATGGCTGAGATAAAACAACAAAATGCATGATAACCAGGGGCACAATTATTGTAAGATAGTACAGAAGAAAGGGGATAAACACTGTTAGAAGATATTGCAGAGTTTGTACCTATAACATTGTTACAATGAAAATCTTCTAAATATACGTGACGAGTAACAACTCTAGAAGACTTCCTTAAAGGTGCACGGTTAGGGCTAGATTCTGGTGTGGTAGTGGGAGTGGAATCATTGGAACTAGAACCAATGAGGGGAAGAAGTAAAGCAGGTTCATGCATGAGAAGAATGGGTAAAGAAGTAGGATCAGGGTCATCAAGAGTAGTATGATGCAAATTGGATGTAGAGTTCGTTTGCACAAAATTCGGCAAATGAAAAGGAAAATCAGTTTCATAAAAAAAAAAATCTTGAAACAAAAATTTCATGTGAATTTTAATCATAGAGAATATAGCCTTTAGTATCGTTTTTATATCCTAGGAATACAACTTTTCTAGCTCTAGAATCAAACTTGGTTCTATGAGCTTGCAAAGTGGTTGCATAACTTAAACAACCAAAAACCTTAAGATGGACAAGAGAAGGAGGTTCTTTATGAAGCAATTCATAAGGAAACTTGAAATTAAGAAGAGGAGAAGGTAACCTATTAATGATGAGAACAACATGTTGGATGCAAAAATTCCACATTGTTAAAGGTATATGGGAGTGGAAAGAAAGACATCTAGCCACATTGAGAATGTGTTGATTCTTTCTTTCAACAACCCCATTTTGTTGAGGCGTCTCAACACAAGTCTTTTGATGGATGATTCCTTTGGAAAGGAAAAAATCACCCATGGCAAATTGAGTGCCATTATCGGACCTAAGACATTTCAAAGTAGTATGAAATATAGGCAACAAAGTGAATAAGACTCTTTCTGGTTTCATCTTTGGATTTGAGAAATATAACTCAAATAAATCTAGAATAATCATCTACAAGGGTTAAAAAATATGTATGGCCTTGTAATGAAATAGTAGAATAAGGACCCCATACATCAGCATGTAAAATATCAAAAGGAGCATTAGACTTTGATAAACTATGAGGAAAATGTAACTTTCTTTGTTTTCCAAAATGACAAGAATCAAGAGAAGAAATATTATTTTTGCTAGGAACAAAAGGAAATTTCCTAGAAACGGCTTGCAAGCCTCTATCAGAAAGATGGCCTAATCTTCAATGCCATAAATAGGAACTACTAGAAACAGAATTACAAGAAACAAAACCAGTATGGTCTGCAGTACTAATGACATATAAGCCTCTTTGAAGTTTAGCTATACCAATCATTGCCTTGGTACCAATCTGCAAAATTTCACATGATTTAGATGTGATATTCACAAAGCAGTTATTTGTACTAACTAATTTATTCACAGAAATTAAGTTAACATGAAATGAGGGTATGTAAAGAACATTATGCAAAACGAGAGAAGGTAAAATCTGAATAGTGCCAGAGATATGAGCAAAAATTTGGGATCCATTTGGTAATGAAACAGGAATAGGATTAATGTGCCTATGAGTCTAAATGATTTAATATCATATGTGATGTGGTCAGTTGCTCCCGTATCAAGAATCCAAAAATTAGGGGACTTACCATTACCAGTGGATGACTGTGAATGAAGAGCAAGAGGTGTGGTAGAAACAAAGTTTACTGCGGGTGTTGATTGAGAATTTGATTGATAAAAAATGCTAAGAATGCCATTGTACTGATCTTGAGCTACATAAACATCCAATTCACATCCCCAAAATGCTATCTCAAATAATATATGTGAAGAAAATTGATATATTCTGAAAATGCTAAAATATAGTTTTGGTCCCTGCAAATATGCCTCATTTTGGTTTTAGTTCCTGTAAATTTTTTTTGTTGTTTTTGGTCCCTGCAAATATGCCTCATTTTGGTTTTGGTCCCTGGCTCCACTTTTGTGATGATTTGCACACGTGACAAATGATGACTGAACCCATTTATTAGAGAAATAGTTCATGCAAAATCTTTTGATTTTGAGAAAGGTCCGCAGGGACTATTTTCAAAAACAAAATATTTTGCAGGGACCAAAAACAACAATTTTTTTTTACAGGGACTAAAACCAAAATGAAGCATATTTGCAGAGACCAATACCATATTTTAGCCTTCTGAAAATGAGAGACCGGGGAGACAATCTTGAATAAGACAAAATAGAAATACAAGAAAATGTATTAAAGTTTAATTTATTGAATCAAACCAGTGGTAACTTGAATATTCACACGTTCCTAAATGTTTGATTTTAGGGAGGAACTTTCCACACCCCTGGTATTACTCTAGATGCACATGTAATTTTTTTTTTTTTTGAATTTTGTGTTGTTCAAAAATGCACTTTTGAATAAAATATGTTGTAACTTCCACCAATATTTGTGAATTTTTAGAAATGTGTAGATCAGAAGGGAAAGCTGTTCCCTTGATTTTATCTCATGTATCTCATCTCATATTTATCTATAATCTCTACAAGCATTTAAGAATAATTATTTTTATGAATAGGTCGATTATTGTGATCAAAAGGAGCTAGTAATTAAAAAACTGAACAATTTATAAGAAATCAAAATATTTAACATTAGCTAAGCCAACATATAAAAAACAGCATACAAAAACATTGATTTGCATCTTGTCTTTTGCACACAGCAAAAACAGAAATACAAAACAAAAACTTACACTACAAATCTACAGCTAGTAAAACTTTTTCATACACACTAAGTTATGTCAACATAGTCAACGATACAAGAACAACACAAAATCAGAAACTTGACTATGCATGCATGCATGCATCAGTTATTGGAATTGGAGTGAGGCTTTTGATTCATGCTTTCCCCAAGACGATTGATCAAGTAGAGAGCGTTACTTATAAACATAGATGCATCGGTAACTTTTCTTTTCACCTCCAACTTCACCTTCTTTTCAGCATCGCTTCTGTTCAAACCGTTAATACAAGAGTTACCGTTGGTAAAAGCAGTGCTGGCCCATGTTTGAGCGTTACTCATTTGCCACTCAAACGTTCCCATGCGAAGATGTTTTAACTCGTTCAACGTTTGGTTTAACTGAAGAACCGAGTCTGAAATTTGAGTAACGCAGTCCCTCAAAGCAACTCGAGTTCTAGAAGTGGTTGTGGACCCTGCTACCATATTGGATTTTAGGGTTTTCTTGAGGTAAACGGAAAGGGTGAGAGTGTGAGTGATACTGGCTTTGACGGAGGCTTGAGCTAGGTCTAATGGCTTTGTTGTGAGACCTACTTGGTTGGTTAGGGTTTGGACGCAGAGAGTTGGGTATCTTGCTTGTGCGCATGATGAACGGATTAGATCTTGCGGTGGTCTTGCCGCGGTTGCGGATGAAGGAAACGTCGGTGACATGAACAAGATCATGAAGAAAGCATGGAGTGTGAGGGAGTTATGTGTTTGCATCATTTTTTGTTTATATCACAAAGAAAAGAAGAACAAAAGGATTAAGAAATTAGAGGAATGTTGTGTTGTGTTTAAGAGTGAGTGTGATTCAGTAGAGTAAGGGGAGATGGCTTTTATTTATAGGGAAGGGAAATGTTGGTGCCTTTGGAATGGAAGTGAGTCAAGATCTCTAAGTCATATTTAATATTGATATTTTTGCCACCTCCCACGATCTCACAATTATATTATATTATTGATTAACAACATGTAATAACTAATTAACACACTAGCTACAAGTTGGTATCATAATAAACAAGAAAAGAAAACTATGTACTGTCTCCTAAAGTGTGATAGTCTTCTTATTTTATATCGATAATGGGATTTTCCTTTACAGTTATTAAGCTATATATGTCGGTCACATTTTAACGTAAGTTATAAGACTGTGAAAAGATTGTTATTTTCTCATTATGATATTTTTAATTTTTTTAATATGACTCGAGTGGGTGAAGTTTGGTGGGAAAGACCCATGAGGGAAAGATATAAATGTAATATTGATACATTTTTCTGGTTATGATAAAATTGAGTAGGAATTGACATGTGTATACTTAATGATGAATGTCGTCGATTCTGCTTGCTAAAATAAAGTGGATCTCGCCTATATGCAGTGTGGATGTAGGGAAGACTTTGGGTCTCTTTCATGTGCTATCATGCATGTTGATTTTGCTTTGATTCATAGGAAATTAATGGTCGACTATTTTCATAAGGGCATAAATGATGCTGCTGTTGGGAGCTATGTTTTCTGATTGTAAGTGTTGTTTTAATTTATACTTTAAAAAACTTTTATATACTGATCAGTTTAATCGGAGATAAAAAGACGAGGCTACTCATACTTTAGCAATGATAATCATATTTAAAGTTGGCTTCAATATTTTATTAAGAAAAATGATTTATGGCACGATACGATTTGTCGCACAACATGCGGGAACACATCTATCACACACATTTCGTTTAATAATTGGTGGCTTTCTTCATGATTTGTAGTTTATTTATACTTCTATTCGTTTTAATAAATAAAAATGGTTTCTAGTTGTTTGCTTTAACCAAAAAGTGATTAAAAAAACAATTTTTAGTATTTTATGTGTTTTTAACAACAAAACTAGGATGATGAGTATTTAAATTTAAACCGATATAAAAAAAAATTTGGTCAAGTAATTTAGTGATTGAAGCTCAGAAATTTAAAATGTGAAATGTGATTTTTAAGTTCGAATCCCGGATAAAATATATTATGCACTGTCCTTACCAACTGAGCTAAGTTCACGGGACCTTCCATATCGATTTAGATTTAAATACCCATTATCATTGCTTTGTTGGTAAAAGCATATAAAATACTAGATATCATATTTTTTTTAATTAAAGCAAAACACTAGAAATTCTTTTTATTTTACTTAAAATTACTAGAAATAAAAAACAAAGCTAGAAATCATGAAGCTAACAACTAATTAATGAACAAAAGGCAAGTAGAAGTTGCTTTCGTGCATATGGTGCGACAAATATGTCGTACTCATACTATATACCATTACTCTTTTATTAATGCAACATGTATTACACACTTCATTTATATATGAATGAAATGCTACAATAATTCATCATTCTGCTGCTTTTATTGCAATTGATTAAATAATAAAGTTGTGAAGTTTTACACGGTTATTAAATAAATTAGGTTATTTAATTGACAAATAAAAATTAAATAAAAGGTAAAATTGAATAAAAAAATTAGACTAAAACTTAATATTTTTTGTATAAAAGTATTGATATTTAAAAAACTTAACTATTTAATTGAATATAAAAGGATTAAATTGTGTCTCCGTGAGCTTAATTCAGTTGGTAGGGACATTGTATTATTTATAAAGGGGCTGAGGTTCGAACCCCGGACATCTCACTGCTCCATATTTAATTGTGTGAGCTCTAGCCACTAGACTACTACAAAAAAAAAAATTAAATTGTAAATAAATTAGTCTCCAATCCAATCTAAATTTTTAATGTGATTTTTTTCTTTTTAATTTTAATTTTATCGTTTATATATACCGTTTATATAGGCGGTTGAATCAGAATTTAATTCAACATATTACATCCACTCTTTCTTGGAGTATGATTTGGCGACTATGAATTACCGAGAACCTAAGACATTTTTGTTGTCTAGTGAGACATAGAAGTCTTCTAACCAATACCGAGGCTCACATCATGCTACCACTAATACTTCGTGTCATATCAGGGATTAAAATTCAAGGAATCTATAAATAGATTTTTTTTTTCTTTGAAATATAAATTGGTCACTTTTTTATTAGTAATAACTACATTATTTTTTAATAAAAACTTACTTCATTTGATACTTAATCAACGTTCAGGAGGCACTCGTTAACATTCTCCTATATTTAAAAGTTCCTTACAAATAATACATCATAAAATTTTATCGTTCATGTTGTGATTTTAATAGCTCTTTATTTTTTTTTCATTTTCTCTTTTCATTACCAAATAAATATTTTTTTAGACAACATCTGAAAATAAATCAAATACTCCTTAGACAACAAAATAAAATATTGTAGAAGTCCAGAACAATAGCACATGCGAAGTAGATTAAAATTTTAGCACCTGAAAAATAATAACAACAAAAAAGTAAAAATATATCAACATGTAATTAATTAAAATTTAAACTTTTGGATGGAAAAGTCGGCAATGTTAAAACTCATAACAACAATAATACATGATACAAAATTAGTGTTAGACTTTTTAGAGTAATCTAAGATACAAGAACTCCTTTGTTTGCTTGAAGTACATCATTCCGCTTTTTATATGATATAAGTATCTTTAACAAGTTTATTACGATGATACAAAATTAATGTTAGACTAGTTAAAGGTGTACCTTCAATGGTGAATTTTAGCACACTTAATAACTTACATCAACAATTTTATCACACTATGATAAGAAATTAGCTCATTGAAATTGATGAGACACACATTAATTTTGACAGCTGATATCTCAGCTATGTTGGCACCCCAAAACATTGTATGTCTCGCATGATTTTGCATTCAATTCTGCAATCCTTTCAATTAATTTTACCAATATTTTTATTATCAGTGAGACACATTATTAGGAACAAAGAGTCCAAAAAGAATATCACAAATTTCTTCGATAATAAATTTTTTGGCACATTATTAAGAACAACTAATTTTTTTTATAGGGAGGGTGTATATAGAAATCTTTGCGCTAGACCAGGGTATATATAGCAAATCGCGCCAAAAGGGAAAAAAACATTAACAGACTTCAACCCATCCCTTCATTATGTCAATGTTTGGGGCCTTTCAGAGAACTTTGTTATATCTACCCTCCTCCATAAAAAAAATTTCCCTCTACCGGAATGGTCCCTAGGCCGTCGCGCCCTTGGCCTATGCCTAGGGTCGGCCATGTGTCATAGGTGTGGTGCAATTGTGGGCAGCGATATGCATACTCTTTGAAATTGTCTTAATGCAATATCTATATGGAGGTATTTTTGTCTCACTTATCCTCGTGATTTTTACGTAAAATTTTTCTAGAGTTAAACACCATGCTACTACTGATGCATGCACTATGTTCATATAACTTGTTTTAAGATTTGGAAGAGATTTTCCTGAATGTGGAAAAAAATTGGGCTCCAGATAATAGTATATTATCGTATCATTCTTCATGGTCCATGCCCTTGGTTGTGCAAATACAAATCATGTGATTCTTCGTGTTCTTCGACATCCCTCTTTGGAAGGCTTTATTAAATTCAACATGGATGGATCCTCTTTTGGTAATCCTTGTAATGTTGGTTTTGAAGGCATTTCGAAAAATGTTGGAGGTAATTGGATTTATCGTTTTTCTTAATCTTGTGCAAAGCTTCTATATTATTGGCGGGACTTTCAACTGTTTGAAGAGATCTTTAATTGACTTGGGATCTTGATTATAAATCTATCATCATGGAGTGAGGTTCTCAAGCATTTTTTAATTTAATATCTACCTTTAGTAGAATGACTTTCATCCCCACACAACTTTACTCTTTCTTTCATTAGAAAGTCCACTTTTCTTTCTCTTGAGTGGTCTCCTTTACTATAGTTAGTTGAATTAAGGGATCAATTAAACGAATAAAAGATCCATATTTTGAACATAGACAAAAAGAATATATCAATATTTTAAACAGATGAAGAAGTGAGAACACGAAGCCTTGTATATCAACTTGTACCAATCTAATGGTTATATTTCATTCGTGATGTGTTCGCAAGTTTTTTCTTCGTTATAAATAGCATAGTTTTTTAAAGAAATGTAGTTATTTATACATCATTCTCAACGAGCACAACACATTAATATATCAAATTAAATTAGCAAATAAATGTATACATTCAAAACAGTTTCAAACTGATCATATCACAATCACCTAATACATATGCTATATGTGAAAGGGCAATACGATAAATAATCTATTGGACAATTCTTGGGTTACATTTTTCGTTTATTATTTAATACTTTTTCATATGCCAATGAAGATTAAAAATATGTGAAATTATTGTCAAGAGTTATTATTATATGCAATGGCATATTCTCAATATGATAAGGAATATTACTCAAATTTGTTTTCCTTTACTACTACTAGTGGGCACTGATGTAGAGTTGTGGGAATCTTATTACAATTAGTATTACCAACAGTAAATTTCATCCGTCAGCTGGTGGTGTTACAAGTTTGTTATATTCGGCAATAGACAAATTATTGAGTCTGAAACAGACATTTTAGTTAGCATCGTCCATTTGATGGAACCATGTGCGACTGTGACCACCAACATAATAACATGATCAGAGCCTTTCCCACAATAATTGTTTTTTGTTTGTTTCTTGAGGAATTGTTGTTTTTTCTTGAACTCTATCTTGAGTTTTAATGAACACATCTATATCTCCTGAACATTTGAGATATTCAGTGGTTTATCTATTACGTACATAGCACAACACAATTTCATTTCACTCTTCAATTCATTACCAACTTTGACACTTAATTTATTTTCTGATACTTGAATATGGAATATTAATTTTATATACATGATTGACAAAAAGAGATACAGAAAAAATGTACGGAGAATTAATTGGTTGCTCTATATCAACACTTTGCGTTACAAATTTGAGAGCCAAAGAGCATGAATGAGGAGATGATTATATATCAACTTATCATGATATATATTATCCAAATTAATTAACCCACCACCATATATACATTGATGATAACAATATTATTATAACATACTTATGTTTCTCTATCTAATCTAATTAGTGATTACTACCATACAAGAACATACAGCTGAAGCTGTTATTTGATTCCTCCATTTGCAAAGGAAGCAAACTCGAACTCTTCATCCCAAAACCTAACAACGTTGCCGTTAATCACCGTTAAATCTTGGCATGTATACCACCCACCTTCGTTCTCTCCAGTTCTTGTCCTCAACAAGTTTTCCCAACTCTCCCACCACCCTAATCTTCCTTCTTTCTCTTCCCATAATTCCTCCGTTATTTTTTTTAACGTCTCAACACTCTCCTTGCATTCTCTGTCAATGTCATCTTCATCTTCATGGTCATAATAATACAAGGTAAACTTCATCTTTCCCTTTGTAACTCCGTCATCGTCTTCAACAACGCTGTTACTAGGAACACGCGCTGGACAAGCATAATCATGACGAGGTTCCAACACTTCCAGACCTAGGTGAGGTTTATCGGAGGAAGTGTCGTGGGAAGGAGGTAACAATTCAGGTTTAGGGGTTGGGATCCTCCAGAAGATGACGGCGAGCCATGTCCATAAATGGTTGAAGAAATCGAAGCTCAAGTAGTTGAAAGCTAGAGTGTCAAGTGGAGAATTTTCTAACATGTTCATCTCTGTGAGCGTGTTCTTCTCTTCTTTTCACTTTTGATGGTAAGAGTGGAGGGGGTGTGAGTGAGAGTGGTGAAAGAAGAATTTATTTATGGAGAAGAGAAGAGAAGAAAGAGTGATATGAGAAGAACTATAACACAGGTGAGTGGGGACCGTCAATGGGAATATGGGATCTCACACAAGAAGATGCCTACTACTCTACTCATTACAAAAAAATTATAATTATTTAAATATAAAATTCTATCTTTGTGTTATTTTTTTTTTTTATTTTTAATTCCGAATGTTTTCTTAATTGGTCAAACCATTATTTTGGATGATGTCATATCAACTATACACTTTGTTACGTCTTTTGACTTTTTTTTTTTTTTTTTTAAGAAATCAAAATGATATTAATAACCTGAGGAAAAAAATGTGTTGTTCTTTTAAAACCCTCCAATCTAAAAAACATAGAACAAGCCCATCTTAACATAGGCAAACAATTCTTCACCTGCTCAATCAAAAAGGGGGTGAGAATATAGGTTTAGGGTTTATCCTTTTTGATTATTCTGAAATTAATTTTGTCTTCGTTGCGTGATGAATATGGTTATATGGATGCCTTATTTGAGTTCATAAATTGATTGAAGCCCTTATAAATCCAAATTACGAAGAACAGAAAGAAATTAACTGATGGTAAGATAACAAAATTGTTTATTTTTTCCTTGCTAGTGCTTTCACACATTAATATCAAGGAAATTTCCAATGATTGACTTGAACATATTTACCTGCACGTCGCATATCCACATTTTTCTTTTGACCAGTATAGCCACATTTTTAATGCGTAGAATATGAGTTTCGTAAACTATTCATTTAACATATGGTTTTTTTCTAAATTACCTTTGAAAATTCATGGGCAATTTATCCAAATCAATCAAAATTTTCCATGTGTACTCCATTAGAATAATAATATTTATTATTTTATTTTGCAAAAATTTAGCATGTATTTTATTATTTGCATATTCACCCCAAAAATTTACCTTTGAACAATTTATCTGATCAAAATGAAAGATAGTACCTAAAATAAATCATAATTCGTTTGATCACAAATGAAACAATGTTGTAGTTCATCGAATCTATATAAAATACTTGTTAAATTTTTGCAAAATAAAATAATAAATGTTATTATTCTAATGGAGTACACATGGAAACTTTTGATTGGTTTGGGTAAATTGCCCATGAATTTTTAAAGGCAACCTAGGCCTCACCCTAACACATGCATGTAATTGTTTTGAACAACACTTGGGATTAGGCCATTCTGGTCTGGTTTCACATCATTTTCTCATCACTCTCCATTGAGTGGCATTGCTTAATAAGTCTCTTAAATTGTTTAATCTAGATAGAGACGATTTTTTTTTTTATTATTTATTTTAAAAAGGGTTAATAGAGCTTTACCCCCTGTAATATAGGGTACTTTTGGTTTTGTCACCTGTATTTTTTTTTTTTTTTAGATTCCGTCCTTGTAAAATAAAGATTCTTCAGGATTGCCCCATGATCCCTATGACTCAACAAAATCTCTTACGTGACGCTGATGTGGATATTTCTTTTTTATTTTTCATTGGGCACATGTATAATTCATTTAACACATCATATTTAAGTAAAAAAAACCCAAAAAATAAAATATAATTAAAAAAATCTGAAAATTAATTTTCGAAAATTTTAAAAAGTCGAAGAAAAAAATTCAAAATAAAAAGTTCAGATTTTTTTTTCAAAAAATAAAAAAATCTGGAACTTAATTTTCAAAATAAAAAAAATAGAAAATATATTTGAAATTAAAAAAGTTCAGATTTCTTTTCAATATAAAAATTATGGAATAAAAAGTCTAAACAACCTTTTTCAAAATAATTTTTTTTCCAGAATTTTTCTTTTTTAATTTTTTTTCAGAAAAATATATATTATTTTTCAGAATATTAAATTTTTTGAAAAAAAACTGAAATTAAGATTTTTATTTTGATTTAAATTCTGAAACAGTATTTCAAGATAATTATGAAAAATTACAAAAAATGAATTAATTAGGAAAAAAATAATTCTTTTAGTTTAGAAAAAAATTCTTAAAAAAATCTCAAATTTAATATATTTCAAAAAAATATAAAATAATTATGAAAAAGATTCTAAAATACCCAAATATGAAATAAAATAAAAAAACTTCGAAAAATATAATATTTTTTATTTTGAAAATTAAGTTCCATAATTTTTTTAAATATTCCTAATTCCGAAAACAATTTGATTTTTTTTATTTTTGAAAAATATTTCATAAAAATTCAGAAATAAGACTGTCGAAAAAAATCTGAATTCATTTCTAAATTTAAATTTTTTGAAAAAAAACTGAAATTAAGATTTTGATTTTGATTTAAATTCTGGAACAATATTTCAAGATTTTATAAAAAATTCTGAATTTTTTCTAAATTTGAAATTTTCAATAAAAATCTGAAGTTAAGATTTTAAAAATTTAAATAAAATAGAATTTTTTTTTTCAGATTATATAGTTGGAATTTAAAAAACATTTATATCCAGATTTTTAAAAATTAAATATTTTCCAGAATTTTTTTTTAGAAAAAATTAAAATACTTTTTTATTTCTAAAAGAATATGAATGTTTTTTAATTTTTGAAATTTTTTTTTTCGATTTTTTACTTTAAAAAAATAATTTTAATTTTTGAATATTAATTTTCAGATTTTTTTTAAAAAATATTTTCGTTTTTTTAATTTAATTTAATTTTTTTTTAAATATAAATGACGTGTAAACTATTTTTTACGCGTGACAAGCATAAAAAAATGAAAAATAAAAAGAAAAAGCCATGTAAGTGCCACCCAGAGATTGTACTGAGTCAATGGGCTTATGGGGCAATCGTGAAGAATCTTCATTTTACAAGGACGGAATCTAATTTATTTTTTTTACAGGGGGCAAAATCAAAAGTGTCATATATTACAGGGGGTAAAGACCTATTAATGATATAATTTGGGAACCAATGTGTTAATATGTGATGTAATGTAGGGTAGAATTATATGAATGAACCAAGTCCAAGATAAAACAACCAAGGTCATTGCAATGTAGCAAGTCGTTCAAGAATTACACCCTTGAATTTGGCTATTATGGCCACTAAAATATACTGTATACCATTTAAAACCAAAAGGACAAAAAGAAAAGATGAAAAGGAGAATAACTTGTTAACATAAGTCGAAGGGAGATGAAGTTTTTCTCAATGTGCCGGATGAACTATGTGAACTCTTTATTTAGAGAGAATTTGCAACTGATTCGTGAGAAATTTGGGAAACAAGTGTTCTGCAAATCAGATCATGTAACAAAATAGAGCGGATAGAGTTGGAGTGTGCACATTAATTCAATATACACATTGAAAACGTGCACATTAAGTAAGCACTTTTAGATAATGTTAAAATTAATTCAATTAACATTTTTGGATAATAAAAAAAAATATATCATTTAGCTCAAGCTGACCGAATGGCCGATGTTGTAGCGCATGACATATATTTTTGAGTCGTCACTCCGTTCAGAAAAGTTGGATACACACCCTTGAAAGTTACTTATCCACATATATAAACTACTAATGTTTATTCTTCCGAGTTCCGACTTTCAATTTCAACTCTAGTGCCCCTACATGTGTTGTAACGGTTATTTTGGTTTGAGAAAACAAATAACGGTGGAACAACTTTGACTAACATGTTGCGGTTTTAAGAATGTTTTTTTTTTCTTTTCTATTTCATAAAATAAAATTTAAAGACTAATATAAGTGGTTAGAATTTGAAATTTGCTCCTTTGGCCTCTCTCAATTGGTCTACATTTGGAGTCTTAACTCGATAAACAATTTTTATGTTTAAAAGTGCAACTCCCGATGGTTATTAACTTTTTTGAAGGAAAATGTAAGAAATTAAGGGGGAGGGTGCAAAAGAGCAAGCTTCTCATAATTTATGGTAACGAATTAATTTACACATTCAGTCCTAAAAAGAATGAGAAAAACAGGCCAAATTAATTCGTTCCTACATTGAATCGGCCCAGAATACACAAACACAGGGAAGCTTTCCCTCACACCCCTACATTTATACCATGACCCCAACATTTGACTCAAACTACCCGATTTACCTTTTTATATAAAATAAAGGCAACTCCCTAATCACTTTCAATTAGACGCTGTCTACGGTGGGAGACCTTGATAGGTCTCCTACCGGTGAGAGACCTCATTTTTTTTTGTTTTTCTTTTTGCAAAATGAATAGGAGCCATTGGATTAAATCCAATGGTTGAGTAAAAAAGGACAAAAATGACACTTTTGTTATTTCATTCTTAAATTAGGGGTATTTTGGTAAAAGCGTTAATCATTTGCTTCCACCATCCTTTTCCCGTTTTCTCTACCCATTGTACTGTCCCTTCTCCCCCTCCATTCAGGTACCAGTCACCACTACCACCACTACCCTCCCTTCTCCAATCAAATTTTTGATTTTAAGAAAAACAATACCTATAATTGAGGATAGAATCCGTACAAAAAAATGAGGATGCAAAATCTAAGATAATTAGACAACAATTAAAATCTAAACATAACAACGGCGCTGGAAGATCTTAACAGAACGACGGTGGCGGAGGTGACAGTGAGCAAATGGTAGACGAAAGTAGAGAGATACGTAGCCGACGCCGGAGACATCTCCGTGCTGATAGGGTGGTAGAGAGAGTTGCAGCAGAGGGAGGTGAGAAACATGGGAGTAAGTGAAAAATAAAGGAAAGGGAAGAAAGAAAAATAAAAAAGGAAAGGAAAGGACAAAAGAGTAAATTTGGATTTAATCAATTCAAATAGATTTTTTTTTGAAGGAAATACAATTCAAATATGTTTAAAGTGGTATGAAATGTTGTGGGGCTGAACTTATAATAATTGGAAAATTAACAAGGGTAAAATTGGAATTTGTGAAGATTTGTAGGGGTGAAAGTATATGTATAGGGGTATAGGGTAAAATTTCCAAAACACAGCATAAAAGGCTTTTACCTTAGTTACTGTGTATTTCTCGCGTGTCAATTTATTTATTTATTTTTTTGTTTTTAAATACTCTTGAGGATTTTTGGATTATATGATCCGAAATTAGTTTTTCCTCTATTTTTTGATGGAAAAATGAGTTTTTCACCAATTTTAAAAAATAGGACGTGTTCCCTAATTTTTTTATTATAAAATCCAAACTACCCATATAACTCCTCTTGTGCCAAGAATTCAGGGGAAAACATGTTTGAGTTATATAATTCGAACTGTATCAACACAAAGACCAAGTCAGTTTGTGACAGAAATAGGCAGTTTAAGAACCATACTAACCTCTGTCTTTTTGTTTTAGGGCACTGTTAATTGTTATCTCATATCCCAATTGAATATCATGTTTTCAGACTATTTGATTGAATTGCTTCATGCCTCAAAATTCAAAAATCCTTTGTTTAAACCAATTTTTACATTTTTTCATATTGTCTGAAAAATTCTAGAAAAAACTTGCATTAGCTTTATTTTATTTTTAGAATTTTTTGTTGTATTTTTTATTTATTTTATTTGACATGTTTTATCTTTTTTATGGTGGTGTTCTGGGTTCGAACCCTAGATCTTGCATATAGTATGCATTGTTCTTACCGACTGGTTCACGGGGACATTTGACATGTTTTATAATTTTATTTTTTTTGTTGAAAGAGACATGTTTTATCATTTGTTTACTATGTTTTTTTGTTGTGGTCAAAAACAAAATTCTCATCTTTTTTGGTGGTGGTCGAGGTTTAAACCCCAAACCTTACATATGTTATGCATTGTCCCTAATATATGAGTTAAACTCACAAAGACATCATCTGTTGTAATGAAAATTATTCTGATTGTTGCATATATATATATATATATATATATATATATATATATATATATATATATATATAATCCAAAAAATGCTAAAAATCACCCGACTTATATAATCCAAAGATTCCTAAAAGTCTGCCGGAAATGACCAACAAATAAAATTGGAATCAAATTTATATGAGGCCTCTTGTGCATGCAGGGAAAAAGAAAAATAAACGTATATCTTTTTCGGGAAATAAACCTCAATTTTCCCCTAAAAAAAACCCTCTATTTTTCCTTTTTTTTGAGTTAAGAAAAGGAATTTTTTTTTTGGGCTCTGCCCTCTTTTTTATACTAAAAAAAAAGATTTCTTTTTTCTTTTAAAAAAGAGTTAGGAAAAATGGTAAAGACGCCTTGAGAACTTCCTAATTCTCTATCAAGTTAAGTATTGAATTATGTATAAAAAAAAGTTAAGTAATGATTTAATAAATTTTATTTTTAAAATTAAGTATCGTTTTATGTTTTAAAAAAATATATAAAATACATTTTTCAATTACTACCATTAAGTAATGATTTACTAAATTTTTCAAATACATAAAAATATCGTTTTACGTTTTACAATATTTTGTTTTGTTAATAGATTAGTTTAGATTCATCCATTTAAAACTATGAATGAGTTAGATCCATCTACATTTGCGTGTCGTCTGTTGAACTCGACCTTAGAGTTTGAGAAGTGTGTGTTGAAAAGACTCCGACATGCTGAAATCACTTGTCCAAATTCTATAACATCAACTTGACGATGGTGGAAGGTGTCTATTGTAATCTTTGAATCAAAGACGACATCGACGTCGTCAAATTTCATGTCACTTACCCATTGTCAAGCGCGGAATAAGCCCAAGGCTTCTCCCACGACAACAGAATACACATGAGAGAGTAGGATAGTTTGATCCAACACAATGATACCTTCGCCATCATGGATACCTGTTATAATAATGTTCTATTCAAGTGATTCGAAAATGAAGCATCAACATTACATTTCATACAGCCTCGTTGTGGACGCTGCCACCTGTCTGAAGCCATATCACTCGTTGTTGTAGAAGAAGAAATTCGAGTTGTAACTAAATTGTCTTGTCTTATCGATATTATTGTTGTCGACCGATCATTACGAACTGAATTTATTGAAATGTTGTTTCGACTGGCTACCGAAAGAGTAGCGTTAGCTGCATGTCAATCCTCCATAAGGTGACAAACTCGATCTACTACATGAACATATGTTTTTGTGGCATCTTGCCTAGGTTTGAGATTTCTATGCTTCGAAAGGCTCCAAAGGACATATGCAAATTGTTGATCAAGATCTTACGAAAATTGATGTAACAATTCGAAAATGGCATCAATGCTGAGTTATTTTCGAGAAACACCTGAAATGATGGTAAAATTAGATAGCTGTTAAATTGTGACAGTTATTCAAATTAAAATTGGCCGTCAACAGAAGGTTTCCCAAAATAAATAAATTCAGTGCTGGGGTACAACGTATGCGTCAGTTATGGCTGTTGAATGTGGACTCAAAAAATAATATTTGTCAACGCACCACAAGGATACTCCACTGTGTTGTGTTGAACAAACAAAGTTGGAAGGTAGAAGTGAAATAATAGTCTAATCTATGTTTCTTTTAAGTGGTAATGTTCGTTTTGTCCTTCGTCCTCTCAATAAACAAGAAAAACAAAGTATAACCACAATCATTGTATTAAGATTATAAATAAAAATATTTTTAGCAATTTATATGTAAAACTCTTTATATATATATATATATATATATATATATATATATTTTATATGTGGAACTCTAATATATTATCCACAAATCCTAACTCAACTGATAAAATATTAAAATTGGAGTTCAAGCTCCGACACTGGGGATAATTGAAAATGAGACCTTAAGGAGGAGCACACTCTCATGTCTTAAGTCAATACCATCATGCCAACCTAATTGAGTTCCATCAATACTTTAAAAGTTAATAAAATATATTATTTTCAATTAGGGTTCAGACGGGCACTTATTCGTGTCTGTTTGTTCTATTTTTTTTATTGTGTTAATGCATGTAAATTATAAGCAATATTTTTTTATAAAAATTTTATTTTGGTTAAAATTTTATGTATAAATGTTTGTGACTTTTAAATACTCCCTCCATCATAAATTATAGTAAGTCGTTTTGGAAAAAAAATTGACCCAAATTATAAGCTGTTTGACAATATCAATGAAACATTAATATTATTTTTCTTATTATACCTTTAACTACTTATTATTCACTCTTTCTTCAATTGATTAATTTATTTTTCTCATACCATTAATTGAGAATAATTTTATAAAACAACTCATGATTTCTCATTTTGCACACAAATATAATAACGTTTATTAATATGTGTATGATCAAAGTGACTCATAATTTAAAACAGGGAGAGTAGTAACACACTGTGTATATCTTTCACCAATAATATAATAAAAAAACTATCTTTTTCAATAACAACAATATAAAATTATTAAAAATAAATTTGTTTAAAGATATACTTAAAATAATGAAAAATACAACCCCAGAATAATCATGTATTCTCATCATATTTTTGAAAAAGTGTATTCATTATATATTGTTATAGATATAAAACTTACGTTTTTAGGTTCTTTAACAAATATCCTAAACATGTTTGTTTAACAAAAACCTTTTTAGGGGAAACAACCAAAGTGAACCCCATTAAAGAATATAATTCAATTGGGATGATAATGAGTCATAAAATATAATATGATCGACGTTAGTTTTTGGGGTTATACCATATGCTTATATGACTCTCCGGGTGGTTTTGAAACTTCTATAACGTGATCATCGGTCAATCATAAGATTGTCAACATATATATAATCCATTGTTTATACATTAGTCAACCAGCTGAATTAGAGTGGAAACTAAGCAAATAGATTAAGAAGTAGCTGCACTAAGGGTCAAGGGAACTAATACTCAGTTTTTTTTTTTAAGAAAACTAATACCCAGTTGACGACGTATACTTTTCGAAAACCAATATATTTGATTTTTAAGGTCAAGTAGTTTAATGATTAGAAATTCATATCTTAAAATGAAAAACAATATTATCTACTCTTCTGTAAGAAAAATTTAATATACAGAATTTTATAATAGTTATTTGTTGGTGTGTAAAGTTATTCCTTAAATTATCTAAGAGATTGACATATTCCAACAAATAATCTTAATTTGTTACTTATTGACAAGATCTACATCAAATTTTATATCCAAATGTATTGACATACCCAAATGTATCATCCCAACTCTCAGACTAAAAGACGGTCTCACTTGATACGAATGGGTACATCAAGTTATCTTAAGAGTAAATGTTTTTAAAGTTACCTGCTCAGTAATTTATGAGGAGTGTTATTTGAACAATTAATTTGGTGACAACTTATTTGACAAACATATTTTACAAAGAAAAAAGTGATATTGGCACGGAAACCATAACAATAGAGAGATAAAGTAAAAAATAATGTGAGTATCACTACTACAGAAATGACATTTCACATCGGTGGAAAACGACTTTTCACATCGGGTCCCTACCGATGTAACTAAAGGTGAGGTTGTATGTAAGCAACATTTCACATCGGGTTCCGAACCGTTGTGAGAAGTCTTTTTCCACATCGGGCAGAATATCACTGATTTGATATATGATCATAAATACAACAACCTAAGTTTTCACATCGGCGTGACAATAGTAACTGATGTCAAAGACATCTATGTCACATCGGCTACAAGTATCACCGATGTGAAATCAGGTACCATTTTTTATTCAAAAACAAAATTCACATCGCCCTGAAGGCCACCGATGTGAAATATACTGATTGTTTATTATTACCCTGATTGCAGTACCAAATCAGCCTCATTCATTAATTATATTATATTAAATATATGCAAATTTAAATGGTTGTATTATTCAATCTAATTTAAGCATAATATTTGTTGGAAATTGGATTAAAACAACAAACATATTTTTGTCTCCCTATAACTAGAGTTTAATGTTCATATCAAATTATCTCACTCAATGACGTGTATAAACTGATCATTATACAAAATCGAACAATCATCATACAACATTCTCTTCCAAATAAAATTTGAAAAATCATTAACATTATTTTGTTGATTCAATTTATGAAAATATCTTGTTAAAGTATGAATACAACATCAAACAAAATCAGTGCTAAAGCAACCAAATTACAAAGCTTCATAAATATTGAGATGCTACCAACCTCCCATGCATAATGAAAACACTGAAATGCTTTAGATTAGTGGCCTTGGGATATGATTATTTGACTGTAGTAACAGGATCATAGGAAAATATTAAAAGTATTCAAGTTTGAGAAATGCAAAAAAATAGTGAGAGAATAAGAGGTTGTACCTCAACAATGCCACCACTAACGTTGGTGTTGCCACTGGCTCGCAACCTCTTGATGTCACTGTGCCATATCCATGTCTCTCCCTCTCCCCGTCGTCGCTTCAATTTTGTCATAGTTGCATACCCGAGGTCGTCACCTCTTCTTCCTACATTTTCTTTTTCTCCAACGGTATCATCTTCACACAGTTTGGGCACAGTCCCCTTCTCTATGTTCCCCCAATTTCATCAGTTTCCGAGTCTACACTAGAATAGTGAACATATAGTAGTAGGTTGATTTCATTTTACTTGTGTTGTGTTATTGACTCACATTCATGGATTCACGGATTTCATTTCAATCCATTGTAAAGTCTTGTCAAGAATTGTCATGGTTTGAGTTCTCACCTATGAAGCATGGACTCCGGACTCCGACACGGACACTGCGACACGACACGGACACCGTGACACCACTAAGTTAAAAAACACAGGTTACTAACACCACTAGGTATATTTATTATAATAAAATTATAATTAAATAAAACAATATTTCAAACAAAATATTCCTCAAAAATTATATGAACCATTAAAAAAGTTGTCACAAATATTACAATATACCAAAATACTACTCCCTCCGTCCCTAAATAAGTGACCTATTTGTAAAAAATATTTGTCCCACAATACTTGACCTTCTCAAATTTCTAAGCAAAATTTGACAGATTTACCCCTTATAAATACTTTTTGTGGTCCCCATTACTTAAAAGTGAACAAGTTTCAAAATAATGACAAGGGCAACTTAGTAAAAGTATCACTCTCTTTCTCACATCTTTACACTTTTCTTAATCTGTGTGAAATGGTCAAATAGGTCACTTATTCAGGGACGGAGAGAGTATTAATTAGCTATTAAAAAAATATATTAGCCGGTAGAATCCAAACTCCACCACTGAAAAACTTAAATTGCTTTCTTTCTTATACTATGTCTAAGTATGAATATAATAATGCAAGTAGCCTACTACTAGTTAGTGGTCACGTGGTGTATGAAACTAAGAATATATTAATATTATAATAATAACAATAGTGCAACAAAACAAAGCTTTAAACAACAGTGTCTGTTCATCACTGGTACCTATATTAATTTATCAATAATCAGGAAATTGGTTCACAATAAATCTCAGGAATTTCAGTTCATTGTGATCAATAAGAATAACGTACCAATTGATAGTCATTGTAAGCAACGGAAAGAAGATCGGGTGATGCAAAGTTCTTAAAATCCAGTTCGTCAAAAGGAATGCCTCGCATAGCCTTCAACGAACAATGATGATGGCTCACTATCACGATATCTCTGCAAAATTGTCACAGTAGTAGAAAGGAGGTGAAAAAATAACTGCACCATTTTTTTGTGTTAAAGTTTAGTAACTTGAACAGCCTGTAATAAGTAAAAGGAATAAAAAAGAGAGGTGATGTGGCTAATTTTAATTGGAGTGTGTTAAAAAGGAGTGTTAGAGGGTGTGACCCTAGCATTCCTCATGTACCGATATATTCTTGAAACTCTTCATATCGATTACGGGGACCCCAAACAGAAACAATGGCTACTACTTTGTAATTGGAGACAAAAATAGGAGTCATTATTTTGTATTTGGCAGATAAGGTACCCATAACTGCCTATTAGACAAATTGATGGTAATAAACATTAATTACTTGATAAGAGGAGAAAATGATTAATTAGTAGGAGTAAAACAATTAGAATGGATGTGAATAAGATAACGTACCAATGAAATCTTCAAATTGCTTCTGTCATTGGTACTAAGGCCCATTGTATGTGTTTTTTCCTCCTTCCCCCCATCTTGTACTTCTTGTTTCTCCATCTTGACCTTTTTAGGATTGTGTTCTCTTGCATTTTCAAAAAAAGAGATTGTATTCTCAAGCATGCTTTTGGATAAGTGATGTTACCCTGTTTGCTCACTTCAGCCTGCCACTCAATTTCACCTATCCTACATACACTGATGATCATTAGATCAGAATAACAACCTTGAAATAAAACATTTCAAATAAGAATGATTTTGAAAGGAAAAAAAAAGTAAAAAAACTAGTTAACACTTGAGGTGTGATCCATGTCACTAAACTAATGTGGACGAAGAATAAAAAGAAAGGAATTACAAAAGAGATATGATAAATGAAAATGCTTATAAAAATACCACAAACATGTTCTCCTAAACAAAATAAATTCCAAATATATGACAAGAGATTAGTAGTAGTACCTGAAGAAGTCTCCAAGAGGAATTAGGCCACCGAATAGGATCAACAACCTGAACAGATGAAATAGTGACAATTAAGCCTTATGTCCCCATTGACAAACAAACATCGAAAGGACACTATAAATTTTGATTACACAATATTCAAGATGAACATAAGTTTGGTCCTTTGATGAAAAAGTAACAGCCATACATACGCACACTCACATGACCCACATATAATTTCTTCACAAATTTGACTCTCTTTGATTCAAGTATGTGTTTCTTATAGACTAGTAATCATGCATTTCACACAGTCATACATTATGAACTATCAGATCAAAATTAAACTACTTAATTTTCAATTTTGGTAAATTGGATTAAAAATACAAAGTTGAAATGCAAATCGCTATGATCTTAAACTAACATTTTAGATCAGCAATTGTATGATTTGTGTACAAGCAAAAAATCCATATAACAACACCAAACATTTGTATAACTGCATACTTCTAATTTTTTTTTTCCTTATCTTACATCTACAATCTACACATCAACTAGCCACTTGCAGCACCTTCAAACCTTTACACACTTTCCCTTACCTTACACTCACATTCACATGCAACCCATTTTTCATGCTCAAAGTCAAAGATAACATGTTCAGGACATATATCTTTCTCCACTACAATAATCTCAAACCTTTCTATAACAGAAGCCGCAATAGACTTCATCGGAATATAAGCCATTTCAGATGGTCAGTTACGCTTCTTGTTGAAATACTGAATAAGTTAGATCTTAAGCTATAAAACTGTTTGGTTTGTTTACTGTTTTCATGTCATTTTTACTAACAAATGAATATGTTCGAGGTAAATTTACTACTTTGAGAAAGAAATCCACAGATCACTAGTGTTCTTTGCTTGCATACAATGGGCTCTATGAACCAACTAATACTAGAAGAATCCTCAGTTTAATGGCATCTTAAACTCACACCAGAACACCATTGAATTCTCATAGCAGCTTTTATTTTATTTTAAAACTCTTACATTGAAGCTAACAAATACAAAACCTAGAAAAATCAAATAGTATATTCAAGGAAAAAATCAAAATCTAGAAAAGCATAACAAATTGGTACCATTTTTACTTATGTTGCTGAATCAAAACCTAACTAAAATCAAAACCTAACTAAAAGAGAAAAATCTGATAAATCTTACTGATTGATAACAACCACTGCGACGATTTTACTTCTGTTGAGGGCGAGAACGACGACGGTGGTTCTGTGAACAAGTAAAACAACTATGGGTCTGAACGACGGTTATGGGTTTGTTCGACGGCGAGTGTGAGAGCGTAACAGACGATGAGCGAATATGAGAGGGTCTGACCTTGATAGGGGAATCGATCTGTAAAAGAAGGTAAACGACGGCGAGTGTGAAGGTGGGAATGAGAGGCAGTGAGTGTTCGACGATGACTCTGAGGTTAGAGGAAAAACAGATCTGGAAATTGTGTTTTACGAGAGAGTCAAAGTAAAATAAAAAGTTCACTAAAATTGCGAAAATGCCACCGCATTTTTTTCCCCTCATTTCAATTATCCACTGATGTGAAACGTTACATGCTATTACTATTTCCCTTCAGGTACTTATGTCCACCGAAGTGAAAGACAACCCAAACTTTACTAAAATTTCGAAACTGCCACCGTGTGTATCTTTACCCTCATGTATTTTTGCACTGATGTGAAAACCCTGATGTCAAATGTCTTTTTTCTAGTAGTGTATGAAAGAAAAAGCTGTTGCAAAAGTTGTCACTAAATAAATGTTCAAATATCATTTCTCGTAATTTATTACCAACTTTGATATTCAGCTATTTGGTTGAATGTCCGTCAAAAAAAAAAAGCTATTTGGTTGAATGTTGTCTTATTACATTATAATCATGTACACCAAATTTTAGAAAAGTTTGACAATTGTAATATTAATATAGTTTATGTTTATTTGTACTTTAAATAAATTCGTTGAGCTGATTTACCCGTTTATTTCAAACTATATGTTGCAGTCAACCACTTCACACATGTTAATTCACATCTTCGACCGTTAATATCTTTAATTATCTAAAGTAAAAATTTATAAAAATTAGTATTTAAAAAATATTTATCGAAATAAATTGGACAATATCTTACATGTTTAACATTTGTATTTATATATTAGTTAAAAAAATATTCACAAAGTAAGTCAAGTGAATAATGTACATTGTAATCATGCGGCATACATTGTAGAACATATAGTGTATTTAATAAGAATTTTCGTATTGATAATTGTTGAAATTCAATCCATATAGATTAGTGGTCTAACATGGCTCAAAATGATGAGAGTGTTGATTTGGTTGGAAACAAAAATCAACCATTTCTACCGGTGGTTTCGAGAAAGTCAAAGAGCAAGTTAAAGAAGCAGTAAACTAAGGCTAAAAAAGAATTCAATGTAGGTGTTTCGAACCGTATTCCGCACTAGCCCTTTGGTGTGTTGTTTTTCCTCATGCTTTTATTTTGCTCCTTTTGTTTTTCCTCTTTTTTTTTTTTTGTTGCTGAGGGTTTTCGCTTTAGTCCCCCTCAGTTTTTTGTACTCTTTTTATTTCTAATATTATAAGATTAAGGTGTCGTAGCAGGCTATCCCTCTGCACCCCGTCTTTTGTCAAAAATAAAATAAAATAAAGTATTAAGTTGGATGACTATAAAAAAAAGTGTCTTATTGACTAAGTTGGGTTTATGCAGAAATCAATAAAAATTATTAATTTTTCTTAAAATTAATAAGTTGTAGAAAATGATTTTCAAGACAAACTATTCAACAATTTCTCGTTTAAACAATTTTTACATTATATATTTTCTAATTCCCATTTTTTATTTTTTGTAAAATTCCCTATTTCTTAATAATTTGTCTTAAACGGATGAATACTTGCAAACATGACTTTGATTTTACAAATTAAACTCTAAAAACGGGCTCTAAATCAAGAGCCATGTAATATTTTTTTATTTTATTTTTTAAATTTTCTTTCATAATGCAAAAAGTGAATAAGAATCAAATTTCCAAATGCTTGGTTTCTTTCCTTGGAACTTCCTTTTAGGTTCCTTGCTGTTCACTCTAAGCCTCCATGAGGCTTCTTTTTCCAAAAATAATGCCAAACTCAATCTACCTACGA
Source organism: Medicago truncatula (assembly GCF_003473485.1). Lineage (NCBI taxonomy): Eukaryota > Viridiplantae > Streptophyta > Magnoliopsida > Fabales > Fabaceae > Medicago > Medicago truncatula. Next base: position 59,871,155 of record NC_053045.1, on the reverse strand, counting down.
TAGTTACTATAATTTGTCTAATTAATGCCAAATGCGATTAACATGCATGCATCTCTCACCTATTCAAGCATAGAGATGGTTTGAACTTTTTTTGTATAGAATAAATTAATAGATTCACTTCGTACAACAAAAAGATACTCCAACACATGTATATGCCAATTAGAGAAGAGAGTTCACATCACATAGCTGTAATACAGGTTAGAAGTTTTACACAACAATTAGAAAATGGTTCCATGATATAAATATTTTTTTTAGAAATATCAAAGAAGTAATATATATATATATATAACAAAATTTAAGCAGGGTAAAGGATTATGCAGCCAAAAGAGGCAGTCAAAACCGAATAAGACATAATACGATTTTAACCACCAGTAAGTCTGCAGCTTATAACCTTTTCACAAAAAGTCTGAATAAGTTCACTCTTTTGTTGAAATTCATTTCTTTCCTTCCAGATAACGCAGAGAATTGAAATCCATAAAATATTAAAAGCCAGACGAGGATTTTTAAAAAATTCACCTAACCCACCAAATTGCAAAAGGTGATCTTGGATGTTTCCATGAAAAGCCGTCGAGATACCTAACCAACCAGAGACCGCTAACCAAAGTTTACCAAACACATTGCAGTTAATAAAAAGATGATCTTTATCTTCCACAATACCACAATCAGCAGAGCGAAAATTACCAGAAGTTGCCAAAATATGACGCCGAACAAATTATCTTTAGTTGGAATTCGGTTCAACATCAACCTCCAAACAAAAATGTTGAATTTAAGCGGGATCATTTTAAGCCACACAATATGGTTGGACCCCACATTAAAATCGACCTTTATTGAAGTTAAGTTGTCATAAGCACTTTTGACTGAATATCGTTTGGACGAATCAAGCTTCCAAACCCAACGATCCTCCATCTCAACCTGCAAAATAACGTTAGATAACCTATCCACACAATCCCTCACCAGCTCCTCTTCCCATGCAAGCAACCTCCTACCCCATTTCCAAGCCTCTCCATTGACATCCCAACCTAACAGCTTCATATCAAGAACAATAATTAGCTTATTCTCTGCCAACTTAAAAAAAATCTTCTAAATTTAGATTCTAAAGAAATACCATCGACCCACGGTCGTGCAGAAATAAAGTAGACATCCCATTCCCCCACCTTGCGGGTAATATCATCTACTAACCACCCTTCGTTCAACAGACCAGTCTCCAAATGATTTTTCTTCAAATTCTCCCACCACACCGACCCTACCCTCCCTCCAAAACATAACCTCCCACCTTTGTCACCATACTGTGCACACAATACTTTGTACCACAAACTCTCCCTCTCCTCCAGCACCCTCCAAACCCACTTCCCAAGTAAATATAAATTAAACTCCTTAAGTCTCTTAACCCCCAAAAGGCCAAACCTCCATTCTCCCTTTCCAAACACAAAGTATCCCATTTAATCCAAGACAATTTCTTAAAAAGTTAAAAATTTATATTTAATTCATCACTTGTTTAAAAAAATTAAACTTTTGCAAGAGAGATTTCTATAACATACTAAAAACAACCTCAAAAAATAATACAAAATTTCGAAGGATACATACGATTTAGGCTAAAATATGGTTTTGGTCCATGCAAATATGCCTCGTTTTGATTTTGGTCCCTGACTCCACTTTTGTGATGATTTGCACACGTGGCACATGATGACTGAACTTATTTATTAGAAAAACACTCCCTGCAAAATATTTTACTTTTGAAAATAGTCCCTCCAGGGATAATTTTCAAAAACAAAATATTTTGCAGGGACCAAAAAGAACAATTTTTTTTTACAGGGAGTAAAACCAAAACGAGACATATTTGTAGGGACCAAAACCATATTTTAGCCTATGATTTAAGCATTAAAATTTGATAACAAATTATTTATTCAAGTCACTGTTATCTAAATAATAGCTGTTTCCGGAATTTAATATTTTGTCACATGAATTTGTTGAGATTTATTACTATCACAAATCATTGTTATGTGAATTTAAATTGTTACCTAAATAGGCTTATAAAAAATAATCTACTACTAATAATATAATAAAACTGAAGTTCACCATTTTGCCTTAAATATCATTGGTTAGACTATTCTTTTATATCAGTTGTAGATTAGTCTGAAGTTCACCATTTTGTGACATAAAATCATATAGAGTTTTAGTTGGTTTAATTCATAAAAGAATTTCAACTAAAGTTTATAAAATTATTACAATGAAATTGATTGTTGAAGTGTAATGTAATTTAACGCATGGTATTCTCTGCGACCACATTTATTGGTTTTACACGAAGTTTTTTCATGTGTTGGAAACGCCATTCGAAAAAAATTATCGTGTTTAGAATCGTTGGTCGTGAAGAAAGTATTTTCAATTTATTTGGTCAATGATTCAAAGGAAGTCATAGTCACGTATTCAGACTCTATTTCTGATCATATCTACATGATTTATTTATTTAAGCCCAAAATTTTCTGAACATTTTCTATTGATGGAAATTGAGAACATAGTGCTTACAGAGAAAAGTTGTTTTTTTTAGGGGAGAGAATAGTTGTTTATTGTTGTCAACACAGTAGGTTCTAGAAACTAAAAAATAGTTCTTATACTCCTCCGTTTTAAAATAAGGTCACTTTAAGTTTGTCTTTTTCATAAAGTAAGGGTAATTTAGTAAAAGTGTTATGTCTAATTATTATTTCATTCTATTCCTTAATTTGTGTACAGTTGACTAAAGCGACACTCATTTTAAAATGGAGGGAGTACTTTTTAAGAAATGATAGGTAATACTCTCTCCGTCCCATATTAGATAACCTTGTTGACTCCGACACACGTACCAATGCATATGTTTTATCTTTTATATTTTCAATTCGCTGCTAAATTTTTTATGAAAATTTAATATTTTAAAAATATTAATCGAGACGAATTCAACAACATCTTACATGATATTATTTATCTTTGTGAATTAGTAGAAAAATATGGTCAAAATATATTAAGTCAATAATGTATATTGTCAAATAGATCATCTATTGAGAGTCGGAGAGAGTATCATATAAGATGTTGTTAGATTCGTCTCGAATAATATTTTTAAAATATTAAATTTTCAAAAAAATTTCAAATAGATAATTAAACATATTAAAGATCAAATATATGCATTAATATGTGTGTCAGAGTCAACTAATTCATCTAATAAGGGACATGTGAGAGTAATAACTTTTTATAAAATATAATTAATTTAATGAGAATTGAAATATTTAACTTTTTAATAAAATAATTTCTTATTTAAAAATTCTTAAAGAAAGTTTAGGGCACTCATCGGTAAACCCTTATTTTTTTTTTTGTTAAAGAGAGAAATTTCACTTGTAACTTGTTCTTTCTTTTTCTTTATTCATCCTAGAGGAAATTTTAGTATTTTTGTTGTTGTTTGAAATCACTCGCTCCATTATGCGTAACCTTTTTATTCCTCCTTTTAATCTACTTCCTTCTTCGGTCACTGTTATAAATAAAGGAAAAGTTAACGAGTACTTTCAGAACACTCTTTTAAGCACTCCAAATGATAAGTTTTTTTAAAAGTTGTGTATTCAATGTATTGAAAATTATAATAGTTGACTTTTTAAAAGAATAATTGCTAAATTTGGAATCATTAAAGAGTGTTTATGGGCACTCGTTAACAAGTCTCTTAAATAAATATGTATTTTTAAAATTTATTCAATAAATGATGTATGTGATCACATACATCATTTATTGAATGAATCTAATATATTAATTTTTGCTTAAAATAATGAACAGATGATTTATATATGATTTTCATGAAGATCTTGTTTTACTTTTGTGTGATATTATAATAGAGTGTGTAGTTATTTTATTCACCGTTTTAGTGTGGCGTCGCATGATTTTTTATTTTGTTGTCGTGTTTGTTTGATTCAAATTTGATCCGTTATAAATTCAACAATAATGTACCATCAATTATACATATCTGGAGGCATGAATATTTTGATCACTTTGATTTTATCACATTATTTTATAGGTACTTTACCTTTTTGTGTTATTAATTTGGGTGTTGTTAGTTTGCTCATTCTTTTAAATTCTAGCAATGTTGAATTTGTATTATTTTTGGTGTAATTTATAAATTTAAATGGATAATGTCATTTTTTTTATGGTTACGATGGATAATATCATTTTTATAGTTAAAACATTATTTCTATCTTTTTATATAGTAAAAAAAATATTTAGCTTTTTCGCGGAATGTTTCGTTTTCCAAATCAAATATTTACTCTTCACAATACCCTACCTCTTTTAAAATTTAAGTTCACATAACTATTCTTAATTTTATTTTTCTTACAAAATATAACTACTATTCTTTATCTTACTTATACATTTACCTCATCATTATTTTACACTTAAATTAAAGAAAAAGTAAATGAATGAGTTGGATCTGAGTTGCAAGTGCGAGTTGGAACTGAGAGCAATTTGACAGATTTTGTTTTTGACATATGTTGTTCAGAAAGCTCAGACATTGCTGGTTGGGTGGCTTTACTTCTTTGACAAATTTGAGCTGCACATAATGATGTCATTTGGAATGATGCTCATCATACTTCAACAAGCATTGGAAGGATAACACTAGATGTCTAGCAGCAATGGCAAGAGGTTCATAAACATCCCTCCCCCATCGATTGTGCAACATAGGCAGAATAGGGTGCAATGTAACATCTCAGTTTGGGCGAAACCGAGCGAGACGTGGTTGAAGTGCAACGTGGATGCCGCGTTCCATGATTGTAACCATCTTACATCTTTTGTGTGTTGTGTTAGAGACTTCCGTTGACAATTTATTCGGGCTTAAACGAAATGACAGCGTGCAAATATGACAGTTTTGGAGGGGGAGGCAGTAGCCTTACTCGATGCCATTCACTTTGCTGATGTGAATAGATAGGACGAGTTGTCTTCGAGTCAGGCTCCTCTACTCTAGTGCAAGCTCTATCGTCTCTGGACCATGGTGATTCATAATTCTATGATATTGTTTCTAGTATTATTTATCTGTTATCTTTACATTCCAACTTCGAGGTGAAGTTTGTTAGGTGACAAGTGAACATGGTTGCTCATACTTTAGCTAGGGCGGCCTGTTCTTGGGCTAATTACCGTATCTTTGATTCTTATCCTTTTTGTATTGAACATTGGTTGATTAATGATAATAGTTAACTTTGTTTTGGTTAAAAAAAAAAGTAAATGAATGAGTGAACAAAGGAAAAGCATGATACCTATTTAAAATCCGTTTATTAATCAAAAGGAATTTTTGGGAAGAGAAATGATATTTGAACAACCACTTTTAAACAACTTTTGTGACAACTTTCTCTCTCATACTCTCATTGTACTTTTATTCTCTCTCTTTCTTTTTCTCTCTCTATTGTTATTGTCCAATAAGAAGAGAGAAAAAAAGATTGTCACTAAAGTTGTTTGATTTTGATTGTTCAAATATCACTCCTCTTTTGGGAAACAACTTTAAAAAACATATATGAATTGACTGGGTAACAAACATACTTGCTTCAATAAATTGTGATATTTTAACAAACATACCTACCAAAAACATTTTAAAAATCTGTTTGGACAGAGTAGTGTTATATTAGTATAGGATACAAAAGGTTGTTTCAATCCGTAAGAAGTTGATTGATATCCAAGAACGGTCTGGATTGGATTGAGATTCCCTGCTGTAAAAAAAAAAACACGTTGCTTTACTGCTGTTTTGCATCTCAGCCGTTGATTATAGATCATGCAGCTTAAGTTAACTCAATTGTCAAATCACTCCAAACCATCTTAACCACGCGATTTAGATCGGACGGCCCTGTGTTGTTACAGCGTCCTGCTGTAACAGCAGGAAACCCAAATCCGTCTGGATTCAACAAGTTAGAGATGAAAATAGAACGGATTATTCGATAAGGGTCTATGGTTTGCTTAAAATCTAATCTAGCTTAACTCATTTAGTAAAAGGTAAGATTCAAACTCTTTTAAAAGACTACTATTTATTAAAGATGGTTTCTTATCCCATCCTTTGTTCCTCTCACGCACCTCTCATAATACTCATTTTATCTCGTTCGAATTCGATCATCTAAAATCTATAACACGCTTCAAATTATATAATTTGAGTTAACCATTATATATACAATGATCAACCACTTACCTCACTTCCCACTTGCTTGTGTCCCTTGATAGATAAGATCCTCTTGATCAAATCACAGGAATTAAGATATTTTGTTGTAGTATTAAACATGTTAATAAGTTTGTACCAAAAAAATATTTGTTAATAAGTAATACTCCATTCGTTTCAAAATGAGTGTCGTTTTAGCAAAAAAAAAATTGTTTCAAAATGAATGTCACTTTCAGTTTCTAATGCAATAATAATTTTTTCTTTTTACTTGTACCCTCCAATTAATACTCTGCACACTACTTCCAAAGTATTACTTTTAAAACTAACCAATAGTTAATAAGAATAATTTGGTAAAATAACCATTCTCTTTCTTTTAATCATTGCATTTCTTAATATGTGTTAAACACCTAAAACGACATTCATTTTGAAACGAAGAGAGTATTATTTTTACAACATTATTTTTTAAGTGAGAGAGTATGTTTGTGTTTTCCTTTAAGTGAGAGAGTATGTTTGTGTTTTCAATATCGTGTTTTTTTTTTGTAACCAAAAAATAGTTTATTTTTTTATTTTTTTATGATAACTTATTATTTATTATTATTGATTGCAGAATAAGATGATACAATGAATTGGAATATGTTGGTAACAAAAAAAATTAAAGAAGATCTTATAAAAAGGGATAAAGAGTTTTCTCAAGAGGATCTTATATTTAAAGACAATGATAATATATTATAATAATTAAGAAAAATTTCACAACAAATAAAATAAAATAAAGTCTTAACATAAAGTCTACGTTATACTTTGGCCTTGTCTTTTTAGAAGTAGGCTAAATATTTTCTTTTGAAAAACTTAACACAAAAAAGATTTTTAAACAAGGTAATTAATATTGTAAAAAAAAAAGAAATTAATAAGTTGAGTCACATTTCTAAAAAGCCGACTTATTTATGCTATTTGAACTCAAATTGTTGATAACAATACAAAACCTCACACATTGTTTTTTTTTTTTTTTTTTTGCTAAAAATCATTTTGAAAAAATTCATACTCAAATTATTTAAACACTTTCTTTAGTTTTGTTATTAGTCAATTCACGGCTCCATTAACCACAAAAATGTATGTTGTTATTAATTAGTTGTTTTATTTATACGGTGGACTTTGTTTTATTTAGTTTTGTCATTAGTCAATTTCACCGCTCCATCAACCACAAAAGTGTATGTTGTTACCTACTTTTGAGTCATTTGCATTTTTTTTTTATTACGAAGTAATACAAGCAATTAATAAAATTTATGTTTTTAAAAATGGTTAACAACATATACTTTTGGGATTAATTCAATTGTGAAATTGGTTAATGTTACAACTTAATTTTTTGTTGTACATAAATTGTTCTCTATAATAAAAAAAGTTTTTCCAAAAATAAAAATTGCCAAAAAAAGGTATTACTCATTGTATAATTATGACGAAAAATACCCCAAATGTTGAATTTGTATAAAAAGATGAATGTTTAAATAATATTTTTCTTTAAGTATAGTCTATCTCGATCCGACCTATTTCCACTGGTATGTTTAACTCCCAAGACTACCGTGATTATTTTGTCAATGTGTAAATGTAATTTATAAGGATACAAGTCCGTGTCTTATTCCGGTAAATTTTTGAAACTAAACTCAAAATAATGACTAGTACTCTAGTAGGATGACTTATCAATCATGCATCCAATATTTTGTATACTCTTGTCGTTAGTTAACATTTTTTAAAGAAAAATAGGAAAGTAATTATATATATACACACACACACAAACAAGTTGATTATTTTTATTGGATTGTCAAATATTAAAATTATTTGGTAATTTGACAAATAATTTGAATGAGCGTATGTGCATTATGGATAATGCAATGGTATTATATTGAACAAATTAATGCCATGAATTAAAATACTACCCCGTAGATAGCACGAAAGTTCTCAAACAAAACCAATGAATTTCCATGAAAAGTATTATTATTATAGACATGTAAACACTTTTGATATTTTTTCTTATTGATTCACTTCAAACAAGTAAAAGTCTACGGCACGTGATCTCATTGTGACGACTGCATGCAGCTAGAACGATCTATAAATACTAATCTCACATCCTCGCATTTCATCACTCATACATTCATTCATTAGTCACCTAGTTACTACTTATTTAAATTTCGATATACCAAAATTCATTATAAATATTTTTAATCAATACCAAAAGAATCATGTCTATGAACCGTGAAAATAACCATCCAAAAATAATATCAAAAATAGGCATAATAGGAGGTGGAGTAAGTGGCATAGCAATTGCAAAACAGCTATTACACCACAATCCTATTGTATTTGAAGCCACTGACTCCATTGGTGGGGTATGGAAGCATTGTACGTACAATTCTACAAAGCTTCAATCTCATCGTAGAGATTATGAATTCACTGATTTCCCTTGGCCTAATAGAGATAATCCTGATTTTCCTACACACACGGAAGTGTTGGATTATTTGCGATCATATGCTAAACACTTTGATTTGGTAAAGAATATTAGGTTTAACTCTAAGGTAGTTGAACTCAAGTTCACTGGGAACCCCAAGTTTGGAGGAGTGGGACTACCTCATGATCTTGATTATGGAAGTTTACTTTCAGGACAATCTATGTGGGATGTTGCTGTGCAGACAAATGACTCAGATATCATTCAGGTCTTCATTCACCTCTAACTAAACTATTTTATTTATTTCATACTATAATTTAATTAGATTTTTTTTATTTGGGTTAGAGTACCTTTAACTAAACTATTTTGCTTATCTAAAGAAAATTAGCTTCGAGAGGTTTACAAACTAATTGATACTTTTAAGAGACGTCTAATGTGGACCTGGTTCAAAGATGGGCCTTATTGTTTTTAATAAATCTTAATAAAAATATTATATTTGTTCTACATTTTTTATTATCATAAAATTATATTTTTTACTAAGCATAATACTACTTTTGAATCATTTTTAAGAGGATCATATTAGATACATTCATGCTTTTAGTATATGAACAATTTATATATGATGAACACGGCTCCCTCATATATAATGGTGGAAAGGCGGATCTTTACCATTATTAGCACAAAAAAAAAAAATCATGATAATAAAACATTAAAAACAAAAAAAATATTTTATTAAAATTATATTATGCAGAGAAGGTTTTTAATTATTTGAGCATTCACATGTACGTACACTTTTTTCTTACACAAATGTAGATGCATGAGCGTATGAATTGCACTGATAATTATTTCCTCTATCCAAGTTTCAGTGGTATAGTTTCGAGTTTGTGGTGGTTTGCGTTGGGAAATATGGGGACATACCTAAGATTCCAGTATTTCCATGCAAAAAAGGCCCTGAGGTATTCAATGGCAATGTCCTACATACACTTGATTACTGTAAACTTGACCAACAAGCTGCTAATCAACTTCTCAACAACAAAAAGGTTGTTGTGGTTGGTTTCAAAAAATCTGCTATCGATTTAGCTGTTGAGTGTGCACAGGCAAACCAAGGTAATTAATCTCAAGTTACTCGATCATAAATATTTATGTAAAAATATGTGTGGCATTTCATAATTAATATACTACTTGAATTATGATTAAGTGATAGTAATACTATTTGCAATATACACCTAATTTTGATTACCACTTATTAAAATGCATTTTTTGAATATATGTATGTACGTACGTGTGTGTGTACACACATTAATATACGTAAATATATTTTCATAGTCAACCTCATATTTCATAATGCTTTCACACACAAAAAAAGTCAGCATCATATAATATAACTATTTGCATTAAATAAGATTGTGATTTTTAGTCTTTGAAAAACATAAATTTTAATATTGAGAAGAAAAAAAAAAAAGTAGTTGAGGAATAATATAACCGGGGGTCTTCATCAATTCTTGGCGGCCTATATCTGATTCTCTTGGTTATTATTGTTTCTTTTTGTTTGAAAGGTAAGCTTATTTATGTTATCCAATTTGTGGGTGTGACAAGTTTCATGACCACAATTAAACATATTGTATTAGATTCTTATGAAAAAAATTATTGTATTAGATAATTTATTTTTTCTTTTACGAATTTGACTAATTTGGTAGAATAGAAATGGATCTACCACTTGTGTGTTGGACACTTTCCCTACCTTACAAATTTGCCTTTTATATTCCATTTTGTCGATTATTGGGTTGTGGGACATGATGACGGTATTTTTCTCCTAGCAATTTTTCAATTATTGGGATGTGAGTAATATGCATGGTGCATTGGTGCTTGTTCGTCGTTTTTCTATTCTCTTGTTGTCATTTTCAGTTCTTTTTTTTACGTATAATATTTTATGCGTGCAAAGTGTTCCAAAAGGTTATTGGCTACGTAACTAATTTATTGTCATTGACTCTTTTTTGAACGTTTATGTTTAATTAGGGTGTTATTTTGGATGTACATCTTTTTGTACCACTTTAGAAAATTTTAGTTAACTAAATATGTAGTATATATTTTCATATTTTTTCAGTTGCGTGACCACATTTAGAAGCTGAAAAATGTGGTCATCCAACTAAAATGCGTGTGACCATTATTTGAATACAATTTAACTAAATTATGAATATTTTGGCTTTCTTATAGATCAACCACAGCTCTTAGTTTTGTATACTCTTTTGGATCAAACAAATACGTACTCTTTTGTCGGTATTTTATTTTACTTTAAAAAACAAGGGTTAAATATGTTTTTGGTCTTTATAAATATATCAATTTTTCGTTTTAGTTTTTCTAAAATTTTCCTTTAATTTTTAATCCCTATAAAATTTTCAATCTTTATTTTTGGTCCCTATTTTAAAGTAAACTCATATGTGAAATTCATATTTTTTTAATAAAATTTTCCAGAAAAATTCAACATAGTATAAGAATCACTCCAAAAAAAGTTTAGAATTTTTTAACAAAATCTGAATTTAATATGAATTTATATATTTTTTACGGTTAAAAATTCATATTTAATTTGTTTTTTGTTAAAAAATTCTAATTTTATAGGAATTAAAACGAAAAATTGACATATTTATAGCGACAAAAAATATTTAATCCAAACAACAATAATCACACACGTAGACTCTTCAATGGTATACTTGTTGAATTGAGAAAATGAATTTCAATGACTTGACTCTGACTTTCATCTTATTTTCCCACATAAATTAGAGCCACGTGTGCCAGTTTTACACTAGAATGTGTACTAATATAAATTAACTCAAACTTCAATACCCCATGTCTTTGATTGCATAAATATCAACACATCAACTTTATAATTAAAAAACCTTACTACAAAGTAAATGAGAAAAATATGTTAATACATGTCAACGCGTAAAGTCCACATTATTTAATTTGTCAAACTACAATTCTTGCATTTGTTTCTTAAATTTCAACATGTGTAACCAGGGATGGGAATGGTACCAAATGGGTAGTGTACTATAATATCATTCCTCATACCCGCGTTTGTAAAAAATACCTATATTCGTGTTCGTACCTTCGTGGGTAACAACTTTAATGTCCTGCTCATACCTGTACTCATTACCCGCACTTTAATTATAAAAAGACAATAGAAAATATTACAATTGAAATAAAACTATGATCCAATTTTTTTTAAAAGCAACTCATAAAATAATAGAAATCGTAGTATTTAGCCACATTAAAAAACATCCAAAATATTCATCGAAAGTTAATATAAAAACATTCGAAATACATAATAAAAAAAGTGCATGCTAAAATAAACATCAAATTGAATTAAACCATAAATTTGTAGCTCTTAAGCCTATGAAGGTAAGGATGAAACGATTACCGTATTAGTATTTTAGGTTTAGGTTTATGCTTAAATAACTAAATATAAATTAAATAATTGTACACCAAAAATAAATAAAATATTTATTATATTATATAAATATGTATATGCGGGTTGCGGGGCTGGGTAGTATAGTGCCCTTACCCGCACCCATACCCATATAAATTTACGGGTATTTACTCGGACCGAATCTCATACCATAAAAGCGAGGTTTTACCCTACCCATTATAGATATTTTTTACGGGTGTTCACCGGACCTGGGTCCAATTGCCATCCCTATATGTAACTAAAATTATATGGTGAAGTCATGAGAATGACTTTTCTGATGAAGTTATTATTTTTTTTGTTATAGTTTGTATAATATTTTTTTTGTTATAATTTGTATGTTATTATCAATGTATATGCATTCTCTTCAAAAAAATCTATGTATATGCATTACTAACTATAATTAATTATTTCACGTAAAAAAAAATTGTAACGTTGAGCATATAAAATAATAAGGGTAAAGATGGGCATATAAATAAGGGTAACGATGAGCATATAAATTTATTTATAATTATTTATAATTTAGGTTTGAGCTTATTTATAAGAACGTATAGAATATAAATCCCTTAAAAAAATGAATGTATAAATGTTTCAATACAAGTGTAACATTAAATTATAAAAGGGTAACAATGACTTTTTGATAAATTAATAAGGGTAAAAGTGAAAGAAAAAACAATAAGCAAAAGTAATTTATGTTTTCTATGAGGATTGATTTGTAATAAGGAAAAGTTTAAATTTACAGTGGTCCATCAGCGGTACACTAGCTGACATAGCATCAAAGTTATACTATTGGCTACACAAAATAACTTTTTTAAAAAAAGTCAGTTTTCTGACTGCACCGTAGAACTGCCCGTAAATATAACTTATTACATGCTTTGTCAAAAAAAAAAAAAGTATATGACTAGTCTGACTTGTTTTTGAAGGAATTGAAGGAAAGCCATGCACCATGTTGATTAGGACTTTGCATTGGACAGTTCCACATTATTGGATATGGGGTTTGCCATTTTTCTTGTTCTTCTCAACAAGATTTTCTCAGTTACTCCATGAAAGACCAAACCAAGGCCTACTCAAAGCTCTTCTCTGCTTCATATTATCTCCAATGGTATAAATTTAATTAACATTTTTCACTAACCGAATCATATAATATAATAATGCATACAACATTGAACAAATACTATTATGACACCTAAATATGTAACTAACTGTTCCATGATGCGCAATCTATTACAGAGGGTTGGCATTTCAAAGTTCATTGAGTCCTACCTTCTGTGGAAACTTCCATTGGAGAAGTACGGATTAAAACCAGAACACCCTTTTGCGGAGGATTATGCATCATGCCAAATGGCTATCATGCCAGAAAATTTCTTCTCAGAGGTGGAAAAAGGCAAAATTCTCTTTGAAAAAGCATCAAAGTGGTGGTTTTGTAATGAAGGAATTGAATTTGAAGATAACACTAAGGTGGAAGCTGATGTAGTGATCCTTGCAACTGGTTTTGATGGAAAGAAAAAGATCAAAACCATTTTACCAGAGCCTTTTTGTAGCCTGTTGGAGTACCCCTCTGGCCTTATGCCATTATACAGGTAAGAAATACTTGTTTATGATTCGTTTCGCGTTTTCAAAAGAATATACATGAGAAACTAATGTCTTGATTTATGCTAATCATGATAGGGGAACCATCCATCCATTGATTCCAAACATGGCATTTGTGGGATATGTTGAGAGCGTTTCAAATCTTCACTCTTCAGAGCTACGCTCGATGTGGCTTTCTGGACTTGTAGATGAGAAATTCAAGCTTCCAAAAATTGAGAAAATGCTTTCAGAAACTCTTAAGGAGACAGAAGTAATGAAGAGGGCTACAAGGTTCTATAAGAGACACTGCATTTCAACATACAGCATTAACCATAGTGATGAAATATGTAACGATCTTGGATGGAATTCATGGAGGAAAAAGGACTGGATATCTGAAGCATTTGGACCATATAGTAGTCAAGACTATGAGAAGGAAGATTGAATACATATCTAATTATAATCATTATAGTAGCCACGGCATAAATAATAAATAATAGTCAACATATAAGAAAAATAACAGCATGTTTTCCCCTTTAAAATGAGAGGGGAAAATGTAGTGATTTTTTTATTTCTTTTCAAAATGGTGTGCTAAATAATAATATGTTTATAGCCATGTTAATCAAATAAATCATAGAAATTTCTGAAAATTGTTATCACATGGCCACTTAATTTCAATGATTACAAACAATTCATAGTTACATACTAGACCAACTCTGTATTAAGGTGCAATGATCAAAAGAAATCACCACTCCACACTCTTTCCTTACCTTGTTACCCTCCTCATTCAACAAGGTAAATGAATGTTTGCACTTCTTGGCAAATGCTATTATGATCAAGAGTTTACATGGGCTATTTATATACAAATGGTATTGTACTATCAACTATATTGTTCTACACTAAAATTGTACTACACAGAGATAACTTGTACTACAAGTTATTAGGATTAGTGAGCTTCTCATCCTCTATATGCTCATGGTGCAATAAATGCCTACATTTCATGCAATGCATTGGTTAATTAATAAATAGGTACAAAAATTATGCAGTGAAAATTCTGAGTTTTACCATCTGAGCCGAAGAATCATCGCGACTTATTCCAACAACCCCTGCTCCTGCTTTCTTGAACTTCTCATATGAATCCCTAAAAGAGCAGACCTGCAATAATAAGTTAATAAAAACTAGCACCTTAACTACATCAGTAGGAGAATGGAAATGATTTATTGTATTTGCTCTACTGTGCATAATCTAATTTCATGTCTATACGATATTGGATTTATATCGCAATCCTCCATGTACCATCAGTAACAAAATTTATGCTACACAGAGATAACTTTTGCAAATTGATTCACATAAATTTTCCTATAATTCATTGAAACTGACAAACCAAGACGAGTGGATGGAAAATGGAGATCAATGAAAGAGGAAGAATTTTATCTTTTCTCTTTTTCTCTTCATCTTGTATAGAGTGGTGATTTTGAATTTTTTTTATTTGAAATTACTCACACACATTTTTTAATTTAAATATATGATTTTCACCGGTTGTTTTGGTGCGACATTATTTGATATATATTTTTTTTTTTTTACTTTTTATAATGTTTGTTTTTGTCAAGCTTCGATCCATTAAACATTCAACTAAAGAGTTAGGTAGGTATCAACTACACATTATTTAAAAGTATTTTGTTGTTTTATACTATCAATATTAGTTTTTCACGAGCTTTGTTTGTAAATTCAATCCTTTTGTTTTTAGTGATGTTAAAATTGTGTTGTTTTTAATGTAATATATCAATTTAATTTGTCGTTATATGCTATTAACTTGGATATTGTTGTGAGTTTTTTCGTAGATTCATCCTTTATGTTTTTAGCGGTGTTGAATGATGTAATCTCTCAATTTGAATGAATGAATATCATTTTGTTTTTGTCAAAAAAAAATAAAAAATACTTGCTTCAATAATGTAATTTTCTTTTTAAGGAATAATAATGTAATATTTTATCGTGTCAAAAAAATAATTTGATTTTTTTTTTTTTGTGGTGATCGAGGTTTGAACTCGGACCTTACATATATTATGCATTGTCCATGTCAACTGAGTTAAACTCAGGAGGACAAAGAATATGATATTTTATCAAGGAGTAAGTGTCGTGAACATTTTAGGGTTAATAGTGTTTTTCACCCTTGTAATATATGTCATTTATGGTTTTCGCCCCTATAAAATTTTCGGTTTGATTTGCACCATCGTAAAATTTTTATTTTCCAGAAAACACCCCTAATAGGCCATTTTCAGAATTTTTTTTCAAGAAATTTTGGTTTTTGAATGGCCTATTAAGGGTGTTTTCTGGAAAATAAAAATTTTACGAGGGTGCAAATCAAACCGAAAATTTTATAGGGGCGAAAATCGAAAATGACATATATTACAGGGATGAAAAACACTATTAACCCAACATTTTAAATATCTGTTTGGACTGAGTATCGATAGATTAGTATAGGATACATACAATCAACAAAGTTGATTTAATGAGTAAGTAGCTCATTGATATCGTGCAGGTGCAAAGATTAGTTGAATGGGTAAGTAACTCATTGATATCGTGCAAAGATGCGTTCAACTCACGACCAGCATTCAATAAACCAAAATTCATTACAATTTTTTTGATCAATACCAAAAGAATGTCTATGAACCGTAAAAATAACCATCCAAAAAAAGCATCAAAAATAGGCATAATAGGAGGTGGAGTAAGTGGCATAGCAATTGCAAAACAGCTATTACACCACAATCCTATTGTATTTGAAGCCACTGACTCCATTGGTGGGGTATGGAAGCATTGTACGTACAATTCTACAAAGCTTCAATCTCATCGTAGAGATTATGAATTCACTGATTTCCCTTGGCCTAATAGAGATAATCCTGATTTTCCTACACACACGGAAGTATTAGATTATTTGCGATCATATGCTAAACATTTTGATTTGGTAAAGAATATTAGGTTTAACTTAGTTGAACTTAAGTTCACCGGTAACCCTAAGTTTGGAGGAGTGGGACTACCTCGTGATCTTGATTATGGAAGTTTACTTCCAGGACAGTCTATGTGGGATGTTGCTGTGCAGATTAATGACTCAGATATCATTCAGGTCTTCATTCACCTCTAACTTTTTTTTTTTAATGGCAACTGAACTATTTATGTATCTCAACCTCTAATTTAATTAGCTTTTCCATATTTGAGTTAGAGTGCATTATTACTCTTGTTAATCAATTTTGCTTATCTTAAGAAAACTAGCTTCCTGAGCTTCACAAACTGATTGATACTTTTAGAGTTTGTTTTGATGAGGTAATCGGGAAATTTTAAAAAATTTAGAATTTTAGACAATTCAAATGATTCAATTTAATTACTTTCATTTCTCAATACTTTTGTTTGGATGAAGTAATAAAAAATTTCATTGCTGTCATTTTTGGGCCAAATTTGAAAATTGAAATTAGGGGTCAATTTGCAAATTTCAAAAAATTTAAGGGGTCAAATTATAATTTTTGAAAATTTTGAGGGGTCAATTTGTAATTTTTGAAAATTTATTGGGGGTCATATTGTAACTTTTTGGAAATTTGAGGACTAAAATATAAAATTTGAAACAACGTAACAATGAGGAAATTTGAAATTCTCCGCTTTTAGGTGTCATTTGAAATTATCTAAATTTAACTTGAACAAAATCCTTGATAAATTTCCATCATTTTGAAAATTCTTCAAATTATCATCCAAATAATGGAATTCACCTCATAGTATTTGAATTCCCTTAAAACATTCTCTCATCCAACCACACTCTTAATAGACGTCTAATATGGACGTGGTTCAAAAGTGAATCTTGTTATTTTTAATAAATCTTAATATATAATTGTTGTACATTTTTTATTATGAACATTTTTTAAAAGAGTTCAAAAGTGGACCCTAAAACTTTAAAATTATTTCCTCTATCCAAATTTCAGTGGTACAGTTTCGAGTTTGTTGTGGTTTGCTTAGGGAAAAATGGGGACATACCAAAGATTCCAGTATTTCCACACAAAAAAGGCCCTGAGGTATTCAATGGCAAGGTCCTGCATTCACTTGATTATTCTAAA